>NC_141037.1:25642500-25820000 GCF_052040795.2 Danio rerio
CCAGACATTTAAAAAGACCATATTTTACAGTAGTAATCACAATACTGTGATACCGTGAAACCGTGATATTTTTATTCAAGGTTATCATATTATCAGAATCTTATACCTGCCCATGCCTATATATATATATATATATTATATATACTGTTACATCTCCTTTTATCTACAGCAATCTTTGTTTAAGTCTTAATTAACTGCGGATTGTAGAAGTTGTTTTCCTTGGTCTTTTAACTGGGCTAAGTAGTATACAAAAGGCCCACTAATTAATTTATTTGTAAGGGGTTATATATAGACATAATCTGACACAACCAAAACAAACAGAGGGTGTTATGTGATGCAACCAAAAGGCTCCAAACTGCAATGCTGTGCAATTTCCTCTCCTTTAAATTAATCTTGTTTCTCCCTCACTCGCTATTTTTTTTCCTCCACTTTCTCAGAGTGTGCCGGCCAGCTGCCCCCGTATCCCCTCCGTACAGCAGCTCTCCTGTGCCGAGCGCGTGCCCAGATGAGATAACTCAGGGAGGAGAGGAAAAAAAGAAGGGAGGGTGAGGGAAAGAAAAAGAAAGAGCTGCTTCCTTGGGAAGACTGGAGGTCTGCCAACTCTTTCATCCTCTGCGCGTCCGATTCACTCACTTCATCATGTAGCAGTTTTAGAGATATAAGTCAATAAATATGGGCGCGCAAGCAAGACAAGCTCAACAAACACGTCCACAAACAAATAAATAGACAAACGGGCAAACAAGCGCTGCTCACTAGCTGCTCCAAATTATCAGTCGGAAAGGATGTGCGTTTGCTTTCTTCATCAAAACCTTGGCACGCGATCAGAGGAGAGGGAACTGCTGTCGCTCTCTCTCTCCCTTCCACCCTCCCTTGCTTTTTAGCTCTCTCTCGCTCAGAAAAACTCTTTCTCTTGCTGACGCTCTCCATTTAAAACTTTGAGAGTGGCTGGGAGTCACATTCACTTCCAAAGTCAAAATTAAACTCTAGGCATGGGCAGGTTTTGATTGGCAAACTTTATCTTGCACCCTGAGGGAGCGTAAGCCACTGTAAATGATTTATCGGAGAAATGCATCCCAGAATGCACCTGGAGGTGGCAGCCCAAGGGTTGATATTGAGTGACCTCAGAAGACATGGCCTCTGCCTCAGTTACTCCCCTAAAATGTCTGCATGCTTCTACAAATTTATGGTGACATGGCACACCGCTGATGTACACTCAACAGCCACTTTATTAGGTACACCTGTCCAACTGCTCGTAAATGCAAATTTCTAATCAGCCAATCACATGAATGCAACTTAATGCATTTAGGCATGTAGACATGGTCAAGACGATCTATTGCAGTTCAAACTGAGCATCTGAATGGAGAAGATAGGTGACTTCAGTGACTTTGAATGTGGCATAGTTGCTAGTGCCAGATAGACTGGTCTGCGTGTTTAAAAAACTGCTGATCTACTGGGATTTTCATGCACAACCATCCATAGGGTTTACAGAGAATGGCCTGAAAAAGAGGAAATATCCAATAGGGGCCTTGCTGATGCCAGAGGTCAGAGGAGAATGGCGTGACTGGATCCAGCTGATAGAAAAGCACAGTAACTCAAATAACCACTCGGTTCAACCGAGGTATGCAGAAGAGCAAAATTGGGAGAATAGACAAATTAACAACCTACGTCACACACAACGTCACACGGGTTCCCGGTTGCAAAAAGAGACCGGTCGCAATAGCAAACATGTTGTGTGCAGTAGGATGCTAAATTCAAGTCCAAAAATAGAAAACCTAACAATTACCATAAACTAGACTGCTTTTAATGCTGACTGCCGTTGTTTTAAAGGGAGCTGAATGAAGTGACGACCTAATTAAAAATGCTGGACTCATGTTATATCAGGTAAGTTCACGCTATGCTGAATCACACACATTACTCGTTTTTGATTGCAGCAATGATTTCAGCAAAAGCAGTTCAATATGCTGAATTAAACTGCAGAAAATGAATGCTAACAATGAAATGTGAAAGTGTAACTTATTAGGGTAAAGCTGTTTTTATATTCACACATTCATTCAGTGACAACTTGTGACACACTCCCTATATTGTTTACCACGGCACTTTGATTATTCGGTCTGGAATAACCTGCTAGTGTGACTTGAAAATAACATTAAAACTGTTTATTCGAATATGAACAATGTTGTAATTTGATAGTCATTGGCTGCTAATACTATTTTGCTATTTAGAGATTGCAAATAATACTTTTATGAAATTATATTATTAAGGAGAAAGTCTGAATGTGCAAATATAAAACCAACATTACCTTTATGTGTAAGTTCACAACAACTTTACCTTTATGTGTAAGTTCACATACCCTGCCATATGTTCAGGTGTAGTTCACTGTCAGAATGCAATAGCTTTGATTGTTGATGATTAGCCAGCACTTGTATAACGTTACCTCTGTTTTTTTCCTTGTCTTTGGCTAAGCAGAACCTCGGTTTTTAGCACTACACAGTTTTAAATGTGGTAATCATGGAACATTATTTCTTGCACATGATCACACATCTTGTTAAAACACTTCAATGAGATTGTATATTTGGGCCTAGATGCTTGGCCATTTCATCTTATCCAATATTCTTTGGAAGGGTGTTATCGTAAATGGACCTGTCAGATGAACACCACTCACTTTAATGCTGATTTTGCAGAATCACTGTGCTTATCACTGGGTGACGAGCTGTTATAATAAGCTGAAAGCGTTATGTAAATATTATAAATAATATGTATTCAATAAAAATTATTTCTAAGACAACAACAAACTCTGTACCGCATCGGATGTAATTCCCTCACTGTAAATGCTAGCACTTCCAGTATTTTCCTGCCACCTCTCTGCGCATGCATCCTGAATCTTTACAAACATGGTAATTCGTCTATAGAGAATAGAAAAATATTGCCTGGTCTGATGAGTCTCGATTTCTGCTGCAACATTCGGATGGTAGGGTTGGAATTTGCCATCAACAACATGAAAGCATGGATCCATCCTGCCTTGTATCAACAGTTCAGGTTGGTGGTGGTGGTTTAAGGTGTGAGGGATATTTTCTTGGCACACTTTTGGCCCATTAGTACCAATTGAGCATAGTGCCAATGCCACAGCCCACCTAAATATTGTTGCTGACCATATCCATCTTTTTATGACCACACTGTACCCATCTTCTGATGACTAGTTCCAGCAGGATAATGCACCATGAAATAAAGCGCAAATCATCTCCGACTGGTCTTATGAACATGACAATGTGCTCATTGTACTCAAATGGCCTCCACAGTCACCAGCTCTCAATCCAATAGAGCAACTTTGGTATGTGGTGGATTGGGAGATTTGCAACATGGATGTGCAGCTGACAAATCTGCAGCAACTATGTGATGCTACCAAAATCTCCGTTCTGAAGGCAAAAGGAGCCAACCCGGCACTAGTAAGGTGTACTTAATAAAGTGTCCAGTGGGTGTATATTACACACTTTATTATTATGTACCCTCTGAAGCAAAAATCTGATTGGCTGATTAATGTGTGTCTTTTACAAAATAACGAGTTATTAGAACTATCATGTTTGGAGAAGCTAATTGCTGGATTTTGGAAAGTCACCAAGGGTTGTTACAATATACCGGATATTTGAAATGCACCAATAAGCAATTATTAAAAGAAGCTTCACTTCAGCTTGTACTATTTACTATAATATTGAAACAGCTTGTTCAAATAAAGTAAAATGTATTATTGCATTATGGTAAAGGTCAGTCACCCAGAATGTTATCTTCTAACTAAAAAAACATTGCTTGTCATTCTTAAGGCTTGAAACAGTTTTGCTGCTAAAAATGTTCATTTTTTTAATACTCTAACTAAAAGTTCTCTAGAAAAGCCTTTATTTTGAACATTTCTAACATTATAATTTTCTGTACAATCACATTTTTGTCTTTTTTTTGTAATTTTGTCTTACTGACCTCAAAATTTAATTGGTAGCCCAAATATGTAAAGCAAATTCAACGCATGTAGCTTTAGAGTCAACCATACTACATTTAAATGGCTGTATTTAAATGCTATTATAGCTAAGACTGTGTTTTATGCCCTCCAGCTACCTAAATACAATCCAGTTAAACCCTTTAGCTCTACATCTTACATGCTCTACCCTGGATTTTAATCAATTATTACAAAGGTCCCACTAACCCAGTTTTAACCTCAGCGCAGCAAGTGGTCCTCCATGAAACCGAAGCAGCAGCAAGTCATGCACCTCTAGACTCTCGTTTCCCTGAGATATCGGACAGTAGGCCCATTGGATCCCCTCTAGCCCCTCAGAGGTATTGAAGTGTTGAGAGAGCTGCAGGCTGGAGCCTACAGAGCCAGGGACCGGTTCTTCACTCACTAACCGCAGTGGGAGAGGCGAGAAGCCCATATCAAAGCACTGAAGCTCGCCTTGACCTCCACCCACCACCAGCAGTGATCCAGAAGGATGCCATGCTAGCACCGCCGGCATCATGGAGCAAGTGGCCCACTGGGAGAGTCCTGTCTGTGGGTCGAAAAGAACCACAGAGCAATCTTGAAGCCCCAGAACAACCCAACGCTCTAAGGGGTCACGACTACAGGTTATAGGTTTGGATGTGAGGGTTAAAGATATGCTGGACAGACGCTGGAGACGGCCACGAGTCAATTCATACACACAGGTTTGGATGTCAGGATGCTGAATTTCCTCAAGGGACTCAGATGTGGAGTGTTTGGTGTCTTGGTGCAGCTCCACGGTCAGGATATGGTAGGGTTGGGTCAGACTAAATCTGCAGTCTATAGGATCCCCGTCCGTTCGGATAGAGCTCAAAACCTACACGGATGAAAAAACAGAAACAAAAAAGTCACAGACTGACTCTCATTTACACTTGTCATCTATGGTTTGAAATTCATTCTGGTCATGTATCTCTGATCCACAACTGAAAATGTCAGAAAGACAAATCTTTTGGCAAATGTATGCAAGAAATTATGTACTTCTTCCTGCAAAGGTAAATAATGATGTATATTTCTACATAAAAATATCACAGTTTCATGAAATTGTGATTACTGCTCTAAAATATATTATTTTTAAATGTCTGGATAAAAACTTTTTGCCCTTTGAACACATTTTATATTTTGAGAAACATTTTAAATATTTTGTAACAGTAAACAAGTCAGGCTAAATGTATCATTGATTTCTGATCTTGGGCCCGCATCTTTGGATATCTTTTCTGCTGTAGATACTGCTGTCTTTAAAAAAATGTAAATAAAAAATCTTACACATATCTTTGGAACGGTATAGCAAAACATTTTGGCAGTTCTGAAACCTTTACTTTTCCAAACCGCGGTATACCTTGAAAACGGTTATCCATGCCTAGTCCCATACATGACCTGCCTTGTCTCGTTTATTGACTGCTATACTGATTTAACCATCATCATCAGTGCTGACCATGACACTTGAGGTTGATGCATCTAAAACTATTGACTTCAGAGGAGTTTAAATGTATTTTCTTCTAGGATGATCTCTGTGTAATGCATATTACATATGACAGTTACATTGTTTACAACATTAATAATGGACATGCTGTTTATCCTGCTATTCTATAAGTGCCTCCAGCTGGCACAGAGTGAATCTTCTTTTTTATTTAGTCTCCCTGCTGTTTATGATTTATAAATGACATGCTTTATGTAGCAGGACTGAATAAAGCTATAACGTCAGATCATTATATGTTTACTTTACATTTTACAAATACAATCTAATTTAAATCACAGCATACTTAAGTTTAAGCCTGTGATAAAGCAAATAAACACCTTGGTATATGCATATATTTAGTTATTTTTTCTTTAAAAAATGAGAACGTAAATGTAAATGTGTAAAACTTAGAAAACACAATTGACCACAACGATCCAAAATCGGAGCATTAATAAATATTTATTTATTTGTTTATTTGGCAAGGACAGTGTACATTAATTAGCATTTCTGCAAATGTACCAGAATTAGCTAGAAGATCTGTTGTCCCTGAACAACCTAAAAAAACAATACAAGAATTTTACAATCAATCAAACATAGTTTAGTTCAAAAGTACTATAATATACATAGTTATGTAGATGTTAATAAAAAATAAATATATACAAATTAAACTAAAAAAGGCACAAATGGAAACATGCTAGGTTTATTTTAATAGGAATGATGACACGTATGATTCTCTATAAACCGGATTTTTAATTGTTTTTGAACATATTAAAGACAGTTTTATCTCTGATGCTGCCAGGGAAAGAATTACACTCCTGTGTGGCTAGGATTTATTTCCTATGTCCTTTATTTCATTTAAATAAAGCTGGCAACCATAAATGAAAGACACAGTCGACCTTGAAGTATAACAGTTCAACAAAAAGTTACAAACATTTTACAAAAGTAACAATTCAGCATGGGCTCCTCCATCCCTGAGACAGTAGAAATCACAGGCCCAACACACATGTTGAGCAAATTTGCTTGGAGATTTAACCTCAAAATGTGCACACAAACAGCTTAAAAAGTGTCCTATCAGACAGCAGCATGCAGGAAGTTCGGGTTTACCTGTAGTATGTGTGTTTGTGGTGCAGATGGTGGGGTAGGAGAGAGACTGAGAGAGATGGGCTGGCACAGAAGCATGGCGTGTGCGCCAACGTAGGAGACTGAGTTAAGCGGGTTGCCGATGGTTTCTGTGAAAGCAGGGGATGAGTTTTTTTGTCTTTTTTTTAGCTGTAATCCCCCCTGGGCCGACTCCCGCTGCACCCTAGGGGGTGAGAGGGGTTTAGTGAGAGGCGGGAGAGGAGTTGCTGACAGCACAGAGGGGAGATCCGGAACAGTGCCAGATCTCCACAGAGCCAGGCCCCGCTGAGACACACCTGCCCCAGCCACTGAGGCCCCCACTCTGGGCCTGTCCACAGCTGGGCCTGGGCTCAGAACCAACACCCCACTGACCACGCTAGCTACAGACCAACTGCCCCAACTGCTTTGGCTAATACTACGATAATGCTGACCCCGCTAGCATTAAGCTAGTAAAAATCTATCGAGGGCTTGGTTGAACACCTTTCTGGGCCATTTTAAGGTGAGAGCTGGTGACCTCACGAGGTTAATTCTTTGCTAATGCCATGCTAGGTAGCGCTACAGGCTAATAGTACACACTATAACGCTGTTGTGCTTTGTCGTGTGTGTTCAAAATCACAGATTAAATGTGCCATCAGGAACTAGAGGGAAAGTGCACAATCCTCACACTTGTTTATCCGGTTTAGTAGTAACGGATAGCCATAGAGAGAAAGCGCTAAGCTCTTTGCCACGGTAACACTAAACAAAAACAAAAAGGTGAAGAAATAAAGGAGGGCTGGTTTTGAGAGGCAGTGTGTTTGCCTCAGCACTGGGGGACATTTCGAGTGTCTTTCTCCCACCCGCTACAAAGGTTTTAACATCTTCACAGAGTGATCCTTCTTAAGACCTGCATTCACACACACACACACACACACACACACAAACATCACAAATCCCACAGCTGCTGCTGAAACAATGACAGATTCAATTTCACAAAGACAAACGGCATCTTGGTGAGTTGGGGAGGTTGGGATGGGGGGAGCGCAAAGGAGAGCGAGAAAGACAGTGAGAGAGAACAGTGGTAAGTGAGTCTCTGTTAGTTATTGGTTTCAGTCACTGGTCAAAACTATTCTTTTCTTTTCTTCTCTTCTCCGGACTTTCTTTTGCAGCTTGAAAGATAAACCCAAAGAGGTCCAGCTGAGCAGCAGGCCTTGTTCACAGCAGTAGAGCTCTTTGAGCCAATTTTCCAGCTCAGAGAGCAAACAGTGAGAGAGAGCGAGAGAGAGGGAGAGAGCGGGACAGTGAGAGAGAAAGAGAGATGATGATGAAGGCAATCTATGAAAGTTCTTGTTGCTGAGTCTCCGCTCTTCTGGTGTGTGTATATGTGTGTGTGTGTGTGTGTGTGTGTGTACTACTCAGATGCTTGTCAGGCCGCTGTGGCATGAAATCAACACAGAAGCATTCGCTCTACTGCACCTGCACATGCCCAAGAATTTAACCCTGGAAATCACATTCCACTCGGACCCTTTCTCTTCATATATAACATGGTCTGGAATCATAACAGCAGCCATGTGTAGAAAAACGACAGAGATTGAAACCATTCCACATGAGCCTTCTAGAATCAAATCAACACTGGCAGAGGGTCACTGAATAAGAAATACATTCAAAAAATGAGGTGATAAATTCAGCAGAAGGATAAATGGCTCACTAAAAAGGTCAAATAGAGGCTGCATGTCTCAAAAATGTGTTTGTGTGTGCGTGTGTGTGTATATATATATATATATATCCTGCTATCCTTCAAAATTCTGCAGTTAGTATGATTCCCTTGTTAAAAAAATCGATATTTTTATTTTAAAAATCAATTAATAATAGTAGTAAAAACATTCTTTCAAAACATTTCTATTTAACATAAATGCTATACTTTTATGTTTATATTCACAAAAAAGAAGAAAATGTTTCTACGATAAACTTAAGCAAATCAGCATAGAATGTGATCCTAAAGGTTATGTAAACTTACGTATTGATTGTTTAAAATTTAGCTGTGCCATCACAAGAAAAAAATAATGCAGCATATAAATGTATCAAAATACACAAAATTTGAGAAAAGTTTTATTATATTGTAAAAATATTTAACAATGTCAGAGCCAATGGCGTAGTGAAAAGTCCATTGACACATGCACTCCAGTGCTCACGACAACCCGAGTTCGATTCCCGTCTCGAGAACCTATGCCGATCATTCCCCTCTCTCTGCTCTCCACACTTTCCTGTCAATTCTCTTTACTGCCCAATCCAATAAAGGTGAAAGCCCCAGAAAAATAATTATAACAAATATATATACAGTTGAAGTCAGAATTTTAGTCTGAAAGTTGAAAAAAAAAGTCTAGAATCAAAGCAGTTTTTAATTTTTCAAAAACATTTTAAAGGTCAAAATTATTAGCCCCTTTAAGTTATTTTTTTCTACAGAACAAACCATCGTTATACAATAACTTGCCTAATTACCCTATCCAGCCTAGTTAATCTAATTAACCTAGTTAAGCTTTTGAATGTCACTTCAAGTCGTATAAAAGTGTCTTGAAATATATATAGTAAAATATTATTTACTGTCATCATGGCAAAAATAAAATAAATCACTTTTTAGAGATGAGTTATTAAAGCTATTATGTAGAAAATGTGTTAAAAAAAAGTCTTATCTCTGTTAAACAGAAATTTGTGAAACAAATAACCAGGGGGGCTTATAATTCAGGTAATAAGTCTGACTCCAGCTGTAACAATAATATTGTTTTACTACTTATTTAATATTAAGAATAAATAAATATGTCTCGAAGGACTAAATAAATATTCAAAGAAGTTTAAGTATTAAATCTAATTTCAGAATAGTAATAAACTAAAAATTCTGACATAATTTAGAATTTTATTTAATTTTCATCATAAAAAAGATCTTTAATATAAAGTGACAATTTGGGCAAGTCCATCTGCAGCCATAAAATGTTCTGAAAACAAATCTATTTTTAATAAATGTGAGCCTCATTTCAATTCATTGACTCTTCTTATTATTATTTATTAATGTAGTTTAGGTATTGGGTACAGTTAAGGATGTAGAATAAGATTATACATAATATGTTCTTTATAATTACTAATAAGTAGGAACACACAGAATCTGCACGCGCAGAAATCCGCAGATTTTTAGCCCATCATTGAGTTGATTTATTTAATTGTGTAAATGTGCATGAATTTATATTAATTAAGTTTTTTTTTTTAATTAATTTCAGTAATATTATTGGCTGATAGGGCAAAGCAGTGGCGCAGTAGGTAGTGCTGTCGCCTCACAGCAAGAAGGTCGCTGGGTTGCTGGTTCGAGCCTCGGCTCAGTTGGCGCTTCTGTGTGGAGTTTGCATGTTCTCCCTGCGTTCACTTGGATTTCCTCCGGGTGCTCCGGTTTCCCCCGCAGTCCAAAGACATGATGTACAGGTGAATTGGGTAGGCTAAATTGTCCATAGTCTGAATGTGTGTGTGGATGTTTTCCAAGGATGGGTTGCGGCTGGAAGGGCATTCGCTGCGTAAAAACTTGCTTGATAAGTTGGCGGTTCATTCCGCTGTGGCGACCCCGGAGTAATAAAAAGACTAAGCTGACAAGAAAATGAATGAATGAATATTGGCTGATATGAAAATGTTTATATGATCTATTTAAAATACAGTTTGTAAATTAATATTTTCTGTCTTGTAGTAGACATAGTATTTGAGAGACTTGCTTTGTTTACCAAATAAGTGGTTCTAATTAGAGTTGCATTTAAACTCTAAATAAAAGGTGTTATATATATATATATATATATATATATATATATATATATATATATATATATATATATATATATATATATATATTAAGTTTTTAGTTATGATACTCCCAAAAATCATTCCACATAAAGCAGATTTTTTACTAAATTCTCAGCAGAAATAGCAAACAATATCTGCATATTCTGTCTGGCCCTACTAATAAGCCGACAATATCTCAATAACCTAGCAACTAGGATATAGTGAACTGGTCTTTAAAGTGTTAACAAATGTATTAATTTAGGTTAATTGGGATGATACTGTAGGGGTAGTGAATCATGCATGAAATGCAAAAAACTAATTACAAGCATAGATAAATGCAAAAAAGCAAAGATAAAAGTGAAATAAACAGTTGTTTTGTATACTGTATGTAAAGGTAAACATTACACTGCATTGTTATCTCACCATTGCAGATCTACGCAATGTGACTATTGGGATGCACACTCCGATATCGATGCTGAAATGATATATTGCGCACCCTTACATACTATAAAACTATAAACTTTTCATCTATTAATCCACATTGGGTGAAAAAAATGGTGCATGTTTGATTGAAAACAAGAAATGTTGCAATTTGCAAATAAAGTATGGATAGCTTGTACACATGCAAATGAAAGAAAGAGAAGTGTTCTGAGAGAGATAACAGGATATTCAACATTGAATGTGTTTGGATAACAACAACCACCCCAATATGCAAAACAACTACCAAAAAAAAAAAAAAAAAGACATCAAAAGCTTTCAGAAAACATAACAACAACCAACTCAACATGCAAAATAACTGTATATATAAAAATTCTTTTTATTAAAATCATTACATTCCAGGAACAGGGGAATTGATTAAAAATGTTAAACGTTTGCATAAATAAGTGTGTGTGCACAAGTGTTTTTCCCGGTGTGTCTCTTGGCAGTGCTTATCTGCAAGGGGTAAGAATTAAGACCACATAGGGAAAGAAAGCGCACTTTTTAAATGCTGAAGACTAAGCAGAAAATGGGTTTAGCATGCAGATAGCAAACTTAACAAAGGGAACATATATATGAGGCAGAATTGATTGAAGTGTGTGTCTGTGCGCCGAGCGAACCGTTTGATTCACCGCTCGCGTCTTACATAAACTGCTAGCTTGATTTCACACTACGGATCTGAAAATGACAACAAACACTTTAATTAGAAACGATGAAGGCGAGAGACACTTTAATGTTTTTTAACCGTAGAAAAATGAGAGAGGGAGAGAGGGGGGGCAGACAGAGAGAGAGAGAGGGAAATAAATAGGTGAAGGCCCAGGATAAATCCCCCGTTCAATTTCAACCAGAGCAATCCAGCGATGTTCCACGCTGCCCCCCTTTTATTTTTTTATTTAGCATTTTTCCAACCCTTGTTTGTTTTCATTTGGTGCATTTGCAATTGGAAACGCAGCTCCGTTTGCTCGTCTCTCTCATACCCTGCTCTACGAGTGAAGATTTTGCATATGTTTAAAAGCAGAGTGCAGCATTGGGAGCTTAAGCATTTTTGAATCGTCGCCATTCATCATTCAACAGCACTGAGAGAAAGGAAAAAGGAGGAATGTACAGTAGAGATGCAGAGATGAAGAAGTGCCAAGGCATTACAAGGCATGGTGGTGGCTAAAAGACTAGTGCTTAACAATTGGAAATCACCTGTATCACCTCATTCCAGAATTGTATTTACGACATGATATTACTTATTAAATAGAGAGACTAAGTTATAAACCCTCTCCAGTTTTGATTGTGTGTTTTGTGACTGTGGTGTTTTTTTTTTTTTTTTTGTCGTTTTCCTTAATAATGTCCTTTGTATGTCTACAGTACCAGCCATTGTTTGTTCTTGTTTTTTTTATATACATATTCATTTTCTTTTTGGCTTAGTGCCTTTATTAATCTGGGGTCGCCACCGTGGAATAAACCGGCAACTTATCCAGCATATGTTTTACGCAGCGGATACCCTTCCAGCTTCCCTTTCCCATCGCTGGGAAACATCCACCCTACCCACTGCGCCACCGTGACACCCATATATATATATATATATATTAGTAAAGGATAAAATGAAGGCCATGCATTTACGTTTTATTTTTTATACAATGCAATGTTTTTAGCTTTTAACAGTTAGGAAATCAAAAAGTGCTCTAAATGACAATGCTTGGATTTAAAATTGGGATGAAAAGTTATTATCACACTTGTATAGAATGAATCA
Source organism: Danio rerio (assembly GCF_052040795.2). NCBI lineage: Eukaryota > Metazoa > Chordata > Actinopteri > Cypriniformes > Danionidae > Danio > Danio rerio. Next base: position 25,655,101 of record NC_141037.1, read on the forward strand.
AATGAAACATTTTACTCAAGCTCATACTTAATAAATCCTGTAAACCCAGATAAAACGAGAATTTCCAAGTGGGTCCTTCATTTCTTCCACATCTGCATCTACAGTGTTCGTTATATACGAGTATGACCCTAACAAATCTCTCAGTTAAATTATTGTTTTGTAGTATTTTATATTTTATCTGATGCTCTACAGTATTATATTTGTGTGTATGCATTAGGTTGGTCAGTACTGAATCAAAATCTGAATCTAATCAAACAAAAAAAAAAACTTATAATAATGGTCCAAAAATTAGTAGGCCAAATTTATGTTAGGGAAAAATTCCTTTGGTTTAGTCCCTTATTTATCAGGGGTTGCCACAGTGGAATGAACCACCAACTACCGCTAAGCCACCGTGCTGAAACATGTTTGGGAAAAATACGAAACAAAAAAAGATAGTAAAAAATGCTAAATTAAATAAAAAATAAAATATTTGTGTATATATGTATGTATGTGTGTGTGTGTGTGTGTGTGTGTGTGTGTGTGTGTGTATATATATATATATATATATATATATATATATATATATATATATATATATATATATATATATATATATAGCATGAATTTAGATTATCTTTATAAGATGTTCAGTGACTAAAATATTATTTTTATAAATATATCTGTTTAATAATTCTTCTTTGTTCAAATGCATCTAAATATATAACCCATATTCACTGAGACTGAGTGGACATGCTAAGTGGTATAATGCAAGTACAACATTATTACAAATTAATATACAAGATAAAAATACTATACAAAATACTATACAAGATAAACATTTGTGCACTAAATGGCACATTCATTTTTGATGTCTGTGTAGCAGAATACATACTACAAAGTTTGAGTGGCAGAAAACCCAGAAATAGAGTGAGAGGTCAAAGGTTGGCGGTTCACAAAAAGAAAAAGTTTCAAGTGAACAGTCTATGTGTTACAGGAGCTCAAAAAGAAACACAATGGTGACTGGTAAAGCATGACAAAATAGAAAAAGGAAAGATAAAACAGAGACTGGGGCAAAAAAGGATTGAGAATGTTTCCAAAAAACCTTGAGCAGTGGAGCATTGCGAGGGCATTATTAAAAGTATTTATATTATTTAGGAGGTCACACCCTGATTGCTATCTGACCTTCAAGAAGCTCCAAAATCTTGTTCTCGCATCATTTAATTTTATCTCCCAAAAAATATTCATTCGGAAAGGCCAACCCTGAAGGAACGTGAGTGTCTGCTTACCGTGAGCCCAGGGGTGTCGGAGCAGGCGAGCAGCACCAGGTTGGCTCTGTCTGCTGCACTAGGGATGGGAGACCAAGGCCTAACCTCCTCGTTACAGAGCGGCCACCAGCACACGGCCACGTCCTGCGTCCGGTTCAGCCCCAAGTGACGCTCCACACGCCGCCCTCCACCAGGTAAGTCTGCCACTGAAACCTGAAGATGAACAACAACCATAAAGTAATTGGACCACTAAACATCTATAAAACATAAGCCAAACTCCTCTGCATAACTCATTACAACTGCATGCTGCTTTATTAATGTGGCCCAAGCTCTCCAGCATTGAAGGGGTGGGATTTATATTTTGTTGGGTTTTGTATTCAATTTATTTGAAATAGCTGCTTTTGTGGGTAGGATATTTGTGCAACTGCTAATAAGATCTCTAGATGGTTTTACTATTGTAAACCAGCTTTATTTGTTCTAGTAACTGTAATACTGATAATGTGGCAGCAGGACTAAACTAGAATCAAATGCAGGATAATGCATAAATTCTGCATGTGAATAATAGTTCTTAATGAAAAGATAATAAACAAGCTAACAAGAAATTGTTGAAAGAACTGGTTCCCATACTAAATTGCTCCCATTGCTTGTAATGAAATCAGAAGCTTGTAGTCGAGTATATAACAAAAAAGCAGGACTTCCTAGTTGGTCTATGAAAGCTGATTTTTGTGTGATGGCCAGTTTTTTGGCTGGACAAATTAAAAGGATTTGAGTTTTACACACATTCCTTGAAGCCTCTCTTCCATTCTGCGAGACAAAAATCATGCTGAAATAGTTGTTGTGTACAGGACCATTAATTAAAACTTTAACCAGATCTATATTGTATACAATATCAACGATATTTATAATCTAACAGAAACAGATTTGGTTTGAACGGTTGATCCAAAAATTTAAGTTCCGCCATTATTTGCTCACCCTCCCTTTGTTCCAAACCTTCAGTTTAACAAGAAAGAAGACATTTTAAGAATGTTGGAAACGTTGTTTTTTCTACTGGTGAAGTCAATGGGCCGTATTTTAACAATCTAGGCACAGAGTCTAAAGCGCATGGCGATAAAGCATTAAGGGCATGTCCGAATCCACTTTTGCTATTTAAGGATAAAAAAATATGGTTTGCACAGCAGCGCATGGACTAACAGGGTTGTGCTTATTCTCCTACTGAGTTATGGTTGTGTTTTTTTGTTCATTACGTGCAATAAACCAATCAGTCCCATCACACATTTCCTTTAAGAGTCAGTTGTGTCATGCCATAGTGCATTTGCTATTTACATGGCGCACTTTGAAAAACTAAACGCTTCACGAGTGAGAAAACAGTTTAACAGACCATCTGCACGAGGATAAAGAGCCTCCTCTGATCGGCCTCTTTACTTTCACTTTACTTTTACTTTACTCCTTTATTTACGTGGATAAGGAAGCGGTGTTGTATGCACTCCACTGAGGACATTGTCTTACAAACATAGTCTTGTTTGTGAAGCGCAAAGATTTGTTTTAAAAAATTAACAAATTCAGTTATTATTTCATGCAAACGCATAAATGAACAATAATAACAAAGTGTGGTCAAAAAACTGAGTTATATCCAAACACGTCCTGTTCTTATGCCCCATATGGTCCAAAATGCGTCGTTTGGACAAATCTAAACTTGTTTTTATTCAAGCAAATATAAATATCCATACAGTATATTAATTATTTTCGTTTCGGCTTAGTCCCTTTATTAATCTAGGGTTGCCACAGCGGAATTAACCGCCAACTTATCCAGCATATGTTTTATGCAGTGGATGCCCTTCCAACTGCAGCCCATCTCTGGGAAACATCCATACACACTCATTCACACTCATAGACTACGGACAATTTAGCCTATCAATTCACCTATGCTGCATGTCTTTAGACTGTGGGGGAAACCGGAGCACCCAGAGGAAACCCACACGAACGTGGGGAGAACATGCAAACTCCACACAGGAACGCCGAACCAGCGACCTTCTTGCTGTGAGTCGACAGCACTACCTGTGCATTACCCAATATGTATAATATAATAGCAATAATATTATACAAAAACAAATTGTCATGAATAAACTAAAAAAAAAGCCCTTCGAGATGAAAAATGCATGTTTTTTAAATTTATGTAAAAAACTTTTTTTCTAATATTTTAATCACTTAATTCTTTTTCATACTTAAAGATATTTGCGTATTGCTGTACATCCTGTGTGCATTAAGCAATGTGTATGCGTTTAAGGTGCACAACTAACGTGCGCTGCGCTGGACTTTAGACCTGCTTTCAGCTGGTCAATTGCACAGTCTTTTTTAGTTCCGCAAAAAAGCAATGTGCCAACAATGCACCTTAACACACCTCCTTTCTAGAACAGAACACCCATGAACCCACAAAGTGGTGCCAAACACGTATTGTGCCTTATTACGCTGAGTGTATAATAGGGCCCAATGGCTATGGCATTCTTTAAAATATATTATTTTATGTTCAACAGAAAAAAAAGGATATCATATAGGTTTGGAACAACTGACTAATAATGATGGTTTCGGAATTCTATAAAGCTTTTTAAAGTAGCAGATAAGCTGCTATAACAGTTTAAGACAAAAACACACAAATGACAAATACAATACACTATCTATTTATAAAGTACATTTAAAAACAACCAAAGTTGAACAAAATGCCGTACATAGGAGTGCTAAAGACAGAGAATAAACATTTAATAAGTAAAAGCCATAAAAACATTAATCAAAACAATCAAACATTTCCCACCCAATCATACCTGACAGCTTTGTATATTAACTTTACAGTACAATGAACATAAATTTGAGGTATTTTAAAACTCCATCAAATGGCTATAAAATGAAACTCAAATTATGAAATCAAATGACAAACATAAATCCAAACCACAAAATTACAGGTTTGTGATGAAGCATAGGCAAGTGTTTTGCTGCTGACTAAGTCTGACTAGCAAATTTCATTAAAATGAGCCGCACCTGATTGAGACACACCTGCATTTTGGCTGATGCACAAACTGCTTTAATCAGACAGTCTAGCCTCAACGTGGACATAATAATTGAGGTATTCAAAACTAGTTCCTTTGAAGGGGCGTTAATTCCACTATCTGTTTATGGGACTGCAATAATAGTGCAGTATTGAGAGGATATTCTCTCCTACATCACACCACTGTCTCCGCATTAAACTCTCATATCTCATATCTGCGGCTGCTCATCATGCGCTATTTCAGCAGTTCTGGGCTGAGGTTTTAAAGCCGACCATTAATGCAGCCCATAGTATGAATAAATGGCATGAAAATACGACATGGCTCTTATAGAGACAGCGCCTATTCATGCAACATAATAGCAGTCATTTCCATATACTTCATTTTGAAAGGCCTTATCAAGAGAGCAAACATGGAGTCTCTTTTTTATGTCAACAACTCTATCTGTGCACAATAGGGAGGAGTAGAAATGCACCACAGTCTGCCTGCAACAACAAAATAAAATTGTTCATCATTTAACCTTGACCTTCATATTCTGCTAGTGCCAAGTATCATCTACCATGCAAATGATTCATATAAGATTAATAAACAAACAAAAACAAAGCCAAGCAACACAGACTGTGGGAAAATAACATTCATCTCTCTGTGTCTCTTACTGCCCTCCCCCAAAACTTGATTCCCCATCTTGCCTGTGCTTGCTGGTCAGCAATAATCAGACCCTCTTTCTGGAGGATTAGGCTCAAAGCTTAGTCCAGTGGAGCAGGCAGTGGATGGGGCCGGCCGGGCTGGGATGGGGGGGTGTGATGGGCGGGGGTGTTGTCGGGAGGGAGGGCAGGGTCTGGAGGGGGGAACGTACGGTCTCTCCTTATCAGAGCCATGCTGCTGGAGCCAGCCACACCGCAGGAGAGATTGCTTTCATACTCAGGCTGCCGTTGCAACAAAGCGCTCCAGTAATGCGATAATGTTCGGGTGCGGAGGGTGTTAAGAGCCTGATGTATTTATGTATTGTGTTTAGTCCATAATCAGACCCATCCAAATTGTGATCTCTGCACACTTGGTCTCCGGCCCATTAAAATGAGGTTAATGCTTTCAAAAAGAAAACGAATAAAGATTTTTTTTTTCTTATACTATATTATGAATTTTTCAGACAAGTTGCTTTGGAAAGCCAGAGAATGAATGGGATGGAGGATAAAGAGAGGAGCGATCACCTTGGTTTCCTCTGTAGAGGAGGAGATGGACTTGACCCCACCCTCTGACCCCTACCCCACTGCTTGGCTAGCCAAAGACTGCACAACTGTGACCAGATTTATAAAATAGGGAAAATGGTGATGTTAGAAAATCCAGATAGTACATCCTCTATTCCTCCTGTAATGCACAGTAGTGCATTAAACAAGCAAAGTCAAAGTCATGGAGGTCAATAGTCAGCCACGAACTGATGAAATTCATACACTTATCAAATGTTTCGGTTTGTAAGAATTTTTTTTAAATATGTCTCTCCTGCTAAGCTAGGCTGTATTTATTTTATAAAAAATAGTGAAAGTTCTTCTGTTTAAATGTATTTTAAAATTAGTGCAAAACTGCATTTTCAGCACATATTACTCCTGTTTTTAGTGTTATATGGTCTTTCAGAAATCATTCTAATATGTTTTTGGTGCTTGAAGAAACAATTAACATTATCATCAATGATGAAAACAGTTGTCATGCATAATACAGTGTTTTATGCAAAATATTTAAGCTGTTTTAATGAATTGACAGTTAGTAACTACATAGAAGTCATACATTCATTCATTTTCCTTCGGCTTAGTCCCTTTATTCATTAGGGGTCACCACAACGGAATGAACCACTAACTTATCCAGCATATGTTTTGCACAGCGAATGCCCTTCCAGCTGCAACCCAATACTAAGAAACATCCATACATACTCATTCACGTGCATAAATATGGCCAATTTTGTTTATTCAATTCACCTATAGTGCATGTCTTTGGACTGTGGGCAAAGCAGGAGCACCCGGAGAACATGCAAACGCCACACAGAAACGCCAACTGACCCAGTCGGGCGGGACTCAAACCAGCGACATTCTTGCTGTGAGGAAACAGTGCTTACATAGAAGTCTTTACTCTCAATTTTGATCAATTTAATATATTCTAGCTAATAAACAATTCCAAAAATACAATATAAATTCTTACAATAGAAATATTAAAAAGATAATAATAATAAAATTAATAATAATAATAAAATTATATTAATAATTTAACATTTTAACAGGGTATATACAGAAATCAGAGAGGAAATTTCATTAACTTTTAAGACCTTTTTTAAGACTCTTTTAATACATGTTAAACCCTCATTGCCGCTTTAAGTTTCACCCTTTAACACTGGGGACATTTTAAGGTACAGTATATTTACAAAATACTGATTGTAAAAAACTTATCCTAAACTAAAACATAATTCATATACTGAATAAAAATGCTAATTGGTGCCTATAGAACTCCAGGATTTTATCCACTCCATAAACTACACAGAACCTTAATAATCAAAAATTATACAAAATTTAATACCTTGTAAAAAAAAACATTTATGACTTTTTAATCCTTTTTAAGGGCCTTAAATTTCTCTAAATTGATTTATCATCTTTCAATCACTTTTAAGACTTTTTTTTACTGCAGTATTGATACTTTTACTTCCGTAATTTTCTTCCACCTGCAGTCACTACTTACTTTTTTCCTGTCTATGGGGATTAGAAAAAAAATCAATCCTGTGATTCCTGTCCCATCAAATTGCATATAGAAGGTAAATCACATCATAATGAACTACCTAAAGACATGGGTGATTTATAATTGCAGAAAACTGTTTGGAAGCATTAAAAATGTACAATACACGTCCAAAATCTTTACACGGATTGACCCAGAAATGTTTAGATGCATGGCACAGATGAGAAGATGACAGATGTTTACTGTATAATGTTCGAAATTGCCTTAAATACCCAGCAGGCGTCAACATGACGCGTCAACATGATGTCAGATTGACGTTGTACCCCAACGTTGTGAGGATGTGGCATTTTGTTTGGAAATGAAAATCGGGTTGACGTCAGAACCCAACCCAAAGGCCGACGACTGTGTCCAACCTAAAATCAACCAAATATCAACGTTCAATGATGTTACAGCTTGATGTTGTGTGGACGTTACCACTATGATTTCTATCAGACACTGGATTTTGGTTGCCATGCCTGAAGAATAAATGTCAGGATTTGACATTAATATGACATTGGTTTAAATTGTTGGATCAACGTTGGATTATGGTCACTTTCTAACACAACCTAAAATCAACCAAATATCAACGTTATTTGACATTGTAATTGGATATCAAAATAATGTTGTCATTAGACACTGAATGACATTACAACCTAAATCTAACCCAATATTAATAGCAATAACTAAATGCACTACAAAATGTTTTGTTTACACACATCCACAAACCACATGTAAAAGCAACAGCTTTTTATAGTGTAATACTCACTATTCTGGAGTACATTTGAAAGCTCTGCTTTTTACTCATAATTTGAGTAATATTACAGATACTTTTACTCTACTTGCACTACATTTTTTATCAAGTAATAGTACTTTAACTTAAGTGTGATTTTTCAGTAATCTTTCCATCACTGTATAATATAAATTCCCTTCCAAATACAGAAATCATTTCGAATCTTTCAGTTCAGGTTCGAGCAATACCTTTGATGTGGGAAAACATTGTACAAAGTGCACATTAAAAAACTCCTTTTTGTTAGTTCTTGTATGCTTCTCAAATTTCAAATATTACACCTTCAAAAGAGCTTTTTTTCTTTTTATATTTGATGCATAAGAATTATTACAGCAATTACACAATGATCTTCAACTGGCTGCCCTTTTTTATTTTTTCAGGTTTCAGTAATTAAACAAAAGGAAATTGAGAATGAGGGAAAGAACAGTTCTCAGGCACACACAGATGCACTGTCATAACGGATGTGATCTCTCTATAAAGACACGAGTGCTGTGTGTTTGGACCTGATGTTCCCCACAGGTGTGCATTAGAGAGGAGCTCCAGTAATCACAGTGTTACCTGTCCCAGTGGTAAAAGAAAGCAAGAAAAGCCAGGCAATTATTAGAGCTAAAAGCCCTGTGGAAAGAGCCAGACCAGCCTCATTAAAGCTTTTTAATTGAAAGCAGGAGAGGCTGGTCTGCCTTTCCTCCTAAAATGTGCTAATGCGTGCGTATTCAAGAGTGTGTGTGTCTTTGGGCGAGCGTTCAAAAGATGTGTGTAAGAGGTATGTGTGTGTGTGTGTGTGTTACCTTAATCTCTGCAGCTGTGAGTTTCTCCATGTGTCTTGCTAGATCAGGTGAGCTCTGGTTCTTCCTGTTCAGGTAAACCTGACACACCTGACTCCTCTCCATCAGGGAGAACAGCAGGAAGCGATCGCCAATCACCGCTGAAAACCACAGGGCGAGGTCAAAGGTCAAAACTCATATGACCTTGCCAGAAAACAAAGCGTTTACTTTGCTATCTAAATTACATATTATTATTACTATAGACTCACTCAAATCATATATACCTCTAATAGAAAAGCTTTGCCATTTAAAACATTAGAAAATATTATTTAATTTACTTACAGATTTTTGCTTTTTTCAAATGATGGTGTCCCCGAATATCCCTGATAGGTTGTTTATTGAACATAATGAGACACATTTATAACTAAACCCAATGCAACATTCATGAAATGACGTTTCTACGTGACATTCAACTAGCTGGTTCAAGCATCATTGATTTCATCTTTTGAATTTTAAATGAATAATTTTCATAAGTGCAGTAGTTTAAGACACTAATAAGGAGTCACAGAAGAGATAGAGAGAAAGAAATAGAGACTGTAAAGCCTGTAGGCTGTACAGCTTTCATGTTAAAGAGAGACATTTGCAGTGAAACTGTTGACAAGCTCTCCACACTGTGATTAGCAATTAACCTTCCCTTCCTAAAAAATTAATCTGTTTATGAAACCAATTAAACGGCAGAAAAAATTAATACAAGCCATTCAGAGAAGCAGGTTTAGTAGAGGATGATATTCAGGGCTGGAATTTCCAACCTCAACAGCAATTAGAGACGGAATATCAGCGCTTCTGCAGTAATTATGAATCATCTCACATTCAAGCATAAAACAGGAAGCTCATTTCAAGGGAAGAGCTTTTTTTTACTTTTACTTTAAGTTATACTTTAATTCCAAAAACAACCTGCATGTTTTTGTAAATATACTTTTTTAATAAATCAGATGTGTGAGTTTTTTTTTTTTTTGTGTGTGTGTGTGTGTGTGTGTGTGTGTGTGTTTTTAGACCAAAGTTTGTATTATAACCACTGTGAGAGGCTCAAGTATGATTTAGAAATGCTACATGTAAATGACACACTCAACCAAATTAAAACAGATTATTTAAATGACATATTTTCCCTTTGGAAAAAAAAAAGAAAAACATGGAAGCTTTTAAAAGATTACCAAAATTCCAGAGAACATGCCCATGTATTAGTGTTCAGTAATCATGGCCAAATTAAGTGGAAGATTCCATGATAATCCTTTAAAAAAAATCCAAATTTGTGTCCAGGGGCTAGTAAACAGGTTTTGGAACATATGAGCAGTGGCGGGTTAAATCAGAATAAATCAATATATTTCTCTAAATCTGCTTAGCTAGTTAATACTTCATTCCTTTAAAACATGTTTACAGAGCTTACCAGCAGACAAATTCATTTCTAAAAAAGAACTAAATTATGCAATACTTGATGGATAATTTGGTTCTCAAATTGCAGGTTTTAGGCATTACTAATAGACTCGATATTGAGCCTTTTTCAACATAAAACAACTGTGGGGGTTTCTAACACCATACAAATATTTCCAAATTCCTTTCTTGTCATTTTTAAAACATCATCTTAAAGAGTGATTGTAATAATAAAACACCTACACTCTCGTAAGTAAAGGTACAAATTCTGTTACTCGCACAATACATTTTTAAAAGGAACATACTTGTAGCTACATGATTGCCCATATTTGTACATATCTTTACTTAAAGTGTATATAATGGTACATAAAAAGTACAAAATGACAACAACACATGAGATTTGTGGGTCAGAAATGTGAAATCTCAATGGAAAAAGTTTTCGACCGCTCTCTTTGTACTCTAGCACTCATGAAGTAAAGTCATCAAGGCCAGAACAGGTCTGACAGCGTGTGTGAAACTAACTGAATAAGTGACAGATGTAGGAGCCCTCCTGGCACCCCCATCCTTACATACACGCTCGCTCTCTCTCTCTCTCTCTCTCTCTCTCTCATACACACACATAATTACTCTGGTAATTAGGGGCTCTGGGGGCCTGAATGGCACTCTATGGGGGTCTACTAGGAAAAGGGAAGGAGTGGGCTGACAGAGAGGTTGAGAGCAAGAGAGAGAAAGAGAGAGAGGTTTGTCAGGTATCTAGAGACCTGGCACAGAGAGCTTTAGCCATATAAGCTCTAAACAATAAAAGATATGAGAAAATAATTAGCAGATTTGGGATAGTGTCCAATTTCACAAACCATAAATAAGACAGGGAGTCATGCCAGATTCCCCAGAGATTTCAGAGGAACCTCTTAGTGTATGTGTGCATGTGTCCGTGCCTTTCCAACTTCCTCTGGGAGTAACAGAAGAGGAAGAGACAGAAGGGACTGGCGTTCGTGACCTGTGGGTGTGCAGCCGCCCAGGCTCATGCTGAGAAAATGAGCAGTGAGTGAAACCGCAAGGAGAAAGAGAGAGACAAGAAGAAAGAATGAAAAGAGACAAGAGAGGAAGGCAAGTGTGCATTTACTCACCGTCACTGATGGTGTCAGCAGGTAATCGCCCCACCAGAGTTCTGTCAATGACCACCCGTTCAACCTGAGCTCCGCCTAGAATCAGGGTCACCAACACACCTGATCTCAAGAGCATCTGCACATAGCAATGGACAATCACACATTCACACTGACAGGGAAAATGCTACAGTAAATATTTCAACATAAATACATTATAGGGGCTGTTCTCAGGCACAAAATAATGTTTTGTTAACATTTATTCAAATTTTCATTCATTCATTAATTTTCTTTGCGGATTAGTCCCGTTACTCATCTGGGGTCACCACAGCGGAATGAACCGCCAACTTGTCCAGCATATGTTTTAAACAGCGGATGCCCTTGCAGCTGCAACCCATCACTGGGAAACATTCATACACACTCATACAATAGGGCCAATTTACCCAATTCACCTGTACCGCATGTCTTTGGGCTTGTGGGGGAAACCAGAGCACCTGAAGGAAACCCACGTGAACACAGGGAGAACATGCAGACTCTACAGAAAAAAAAATCAACTGGCCCAGCCGAGGCTCGAACCAGCGACCTTTTTGCTGTAAGGTGATCATCACCATGATGGCCACTTTATTAAAATTTCTGTTCAGATTTTTTTTTTTTCAGCAAGACACATATAGAAGTCCAAATGAAAACTTGATCAACACACCTATTCAAAGATTATGTGAAAATCGTGATGCATACATCATAGCATATAATATGACCAATGAGATTTGCCATTAATTTTGCGTTACAGGCTTGTGATGCCAAACTTAATGCAGTGTGTGTAAGTGTGTGTGTTGATTAAAATTTTGATTTGAGAGTAAATAAAGGCTCAACAACATGTTGATCGTATCACTTGAGAAGAAATTGTTGGGCGTAACGCGTTATAAAGTAAATAACGTGGGTTACATAATATTACTTTTTCAAAGTAACAAGTAATATAACGCATTACTTTTAAAAAATAAGTAATATTATTTGAATTACTTAAACAAAAGTATGATTGCTATGATTGACATCAGTTAACAGTCTCCAGGTAAAACAAATAATTTGACTAAACTAAAAAATGGTTATTGCTTTTATTGTTGACAAGGTGCAGTCACTGTCTCACGTTACAGTAGAGGCAACTATGTTTTGTAATATAGTACGATTTTTTTCTCTTTTGGGAAACGATTTACATTTATTTACATTTGTTAAGGCCACATCAAGCAATTTATTTAATGTATAAAGCTCAAGTATTTATTTTTGATGTGTTTTTTTCCCCTTACTGTTCATTTTGTTGTCACACATTTTAAAGGTTTAAAATCTGTTTTTGCCTTATAATTTATTTCATGTTCGTACTATTAGGCTTTATTGCAATCTATATTTCAATGGACAGTGAATTTACTTAACTAATAACACAAAACGTACAAAACTCTCAGTAATGACTTTAAAACCACACTGACTGAGCTAAACTGAACTGAACTGAACTTAAACACTAAAACTGAACTACCCTGATCCAGTTACTATGACCATTTATGTAAAGCTGCTTTGACACAATCTACATTGTAAAAGCGCTATACAAATAAAGCTGAATTGAATTGAAAAGTAGCAAACACATTACTTTACATGCTTTCATTAATCTATATATACAGTACAGCATGTATAGCTCAGGACTCAAGTTCTCAAAATATAATTTTATCCTACATCTTTTAAAGGAATATGAAGGTGTAGGTTCTATAGGTGGTTGTTAAATGCAGAGCTCCAACCTCAGCCAGGTAAGGAAAAGTAACATAAAAGTAACTTAAAACAAATGTAACAATACTTTCCATAAAAAGTAAAGCAATAAGTTACTTTTTGTGGAAGAGTAACTCAATATTGTATGCACTACTTTTAAAAGTAACTTTCCCTAACACTGGTCTTCCCCATATCTATTGTCTATAAATGCTTATTGTATCCTCAGAAAAGCTTATTAACTTTCCCTCTATAGAACAAAAAATGGCTGAAACATTAACTTTCCCTCTATAGAACAAAAAATGGCTGAAACATCCTCTTAAATATGTTCTTGTTGTCAATCCAATCAAGTTCACATCTACCTTTTCTAAAGGCAGTTGAAAATGCATATGAGTGGACTGTAGTTTGCATTTTTGCATTTTGACTGATAACATTCTGTGTAAAATGTTTGAACATTTAACTTCCATATCACGTGAACACACGATAATGGACACCACATTCAATCAGACCCTAAAACAAATCTCAGTTTGGTCTCCCTGACCTTTTCAAATGCCTTAAATGTAGCACTTTATGAGCAAAAAAGGTGTGCTCATGTGACTGAAGAATCCATCTTCACTGAAGGGAAAACTGCTGGGCTGCAGCGATGTGTTTTAAGAAGGGAAACTTTTTGATCCCAGAGATAAATTCCCCAAGAGTATTCGACACAAACAGTCTGCATATGCTCATCGCCTGACCTCTGCTACACGAGCCAACTCACGCCAAGAAGGCCTGATGCCTGCTGGGTACTGGTGCATGCTGGGTAAGGTACCTGACAGCACTGCTTGCTTCTCCATCTGACACTCATGACCGGGCACGACTGCAGCAGCTCCTGAGAGAAAGAGAGGCAGAGAATGTGGAGTAGACGTCGTCTGAGCATTTTCAGGGTCAGGTTTATAAGGATGTTTCCAGTTTCAGATACAGAGAGGCAGCAAAAATGAACCCGAGTCGGACTGAACAAAGCTAGGTTTGTGTGAGAGAGCCAGAGGCAGAGAGAGAGCCAGCTCACAGTCCCAATCATCCCCCTCAAATATCCCCCACGATGACAGAGAGGCACCCACACAGGTGCTGAGAGAGAGAGAGAGAGAGAGAGAGGTCGGGGGATTTTTTCTTTTCTTATGAAAGGAAGGAGAAAGAGAGAATGCTGCTATTTGTTAATCGGACTGCAGGAAATGTAAACAAATACCTCTAGTTCCTTTAGGGCATCACGCAGCTTCTCTGGGCGACGGTTACTAAGGAACCATGGGTAACCACGACCTGAGTGACAGGAGAGAGGGAGAGGACACAGGTATAAAGTGCAACGTCATCTCAGGCATTAAAAGAAGCAATCAAAGTGTGTTTTAAGGGTGCAAAGGATTGACCCTGAAATACAGCTCCACCTGAGGTCACCCTAGAAAATGAATCTGAGCTGAAAGCTTAAAATTTAAATCCACTCATTTCAGTCTGGATGATGATTTGGGCCCAAACACATTGGATACAATCAAGAATGAAAAGGATATTGATTTATTAAATTTCTATTCAGCTTAGTCCCTTTATTAATCAGGTGTCGCCACAGCAGAATGAACCGCCATGAAAAGGGTGTGAAAAAAAAAAAAAAAAAATATATATATATATATATATATATATATATATATATATATATATATATATATATATATATATATATATATATATATATATATAAGAGATGATTGCTTAAAAAAAGTTTAACTGATGGACAGATATCAAAGAATATTCAAATATCTACGAAGGCATTGATTTTTTTTTTGTTTTTAATTTAATTTTTGTACAAATTGCTATATATTTTGAAATAATAAGTAGATAAAATAATAATTTTCCGGTGATGGGTTGTGGCTGGAAGGAAATCCTCTGCGTAAAACATGTGCTGGATAAGTTGGTGGTTCATTTCATTGTGGCAACCCCGGATTACTAAAGAGACTAAGCTGAAAAGAAAATGATTGAATGAATAAAACAATAATAATATAAAGCTTTTGGAAAATTTTACCACTTCAGTAATCAGTAAAGAGATATGTGTTTTGAGTAAAATATTCTCTTTTTTTTCATTTTTTTTTTAAGTATTTAAAGGTGCAAAAGGTGATCTGCTTAAATGCTAACTGGTTAGCATATTATCTTTCAAATACAATCCCTCCCTTGCAGTCAAAGACCAGCTACTGGAAATCACAAATGCACACGCTAAAGATGACTGAGGCCCACTAGATCATGCCATTCACCAGTTAGAAAACTTTATAGTACTTTATAATACTACATTTATGAACTAAAAACTGTATTATATCTAGCACGTTTTAAGTTATATATTATTTAACATACACATGCAAGTATTGCGGGTCTCACTCTCTCACCCGCTCTGTCCTAAAGCGACTATACTGTATACTTAATGTTTGCCCAGCAGGATACAGACATTACAATTATTACTAAGCCATAGTTACATGCTATTTCATACAGAATATTTAAAGTAGCATGGTAAACAATACAGGGAGCGCGTTCAAAAATGAACCGATGTGAATATAAAATTCAACTTCACCTAAGTAAAGCAGGCTAGGTGGAATAGCGCTATTTACTTATGCTTTGTTGTTAAACTAAATAAAAATCTACATTATCGATGGTGTAAAAGGTCCCTTACAAACTTGAAAATAGTCCATCGCCAGATTTCAGAGCCTAAACAACACTTCTGTGCATATAACCCATGTGTAACAACACAATCTACATAATATTTGCGTGACTAAAAGAGTTTTAAAACAGAACATTACCTGTCTAAAAGAAATACTTCAGCCATGGTGTCATCCTTCCTCCAGCGTTCAAAAGTAATTCCAATATGGATTCAGGATTTTAAAAAGTTTTGATTTAGCATTTGTTTTTATCACTCACACTTGTGTCCACGTGGCTGCGGCGTGTGTGTACGCGCAAATGGCGGATCTGCGTGAACAGGTGTGCAGTTGTACAAATCTACATTTGTTGACAGATAGTTTGGGCTACTTATCAGAATTATGGAAATTATCTGCCAGACAATTTTTAATTGGATGAACATTTTTTAGTCTTATGCCTCAACCAGAATATAAAAATGAATTTAAATACATTTAGATCATTTACTTTAATTAGTATTATTGGAATGTAAAGAGACTTTTAACCAGCACAACAAAAATGTTTCTGAAGACAATCACCTACTGCCCCTTTAAAGGTTCATAAATATGGAATATTGTACTTTGACCAATTGTCATTGCTTGCAAATAAATACTCTAAATGATAAATTTTTATTTGAAATTTTGAAAATAAGTTATAACAATAAAATAAAAATGACAATAAGGAAATATATCAAACAAAAATAAACATTTTACTTTAAACATGTACCTATTTTATTTTTTAAATTCCCATTTTGAAAATTTATTTATATTACTAAACAATTTGTTGCACTTTTTTTAATCTTATATAATTTAGTCAATTTAAAAAGTCTTTTCCCATATGGATATGTTTTTTTGTTAAAACTACTCCGTTTTAACAGCAAACGTAATGCCTCATTCCCACCAAAATCCAATATTTTCACTTAATCTACAATGCAAAGCTTCCTCCTCTTAATGTTCAAAAACATCAATCTTCTATTTTCACTATAGTTGAAATATTTACTTTTCTCTCTTTTGATTTCTCTCATTTTGTAGACAGAAGGGATTTAAAATCAAAATATTAACTAATAGCGCAACAGAGGCTAAATTCAGTGTAACGCCGTGGTCTCATTCAATCAGCGCTCCCTGAGTTAACACAGTCACCCGAGGGAAGAACTCAAAGTTACCATAACATATTAAACACATTAAATACGCCACTCCAAAATGCCTCGTTCCGCTCACAAAGCCCCCCAAATTTCCGCTCAGATCTCAGTCCCTGTTTCCCTCTGGAGCAAACCAGCGAAGGGAGGAAAAAAAAGAGAAAGAAACGTTAATAGAATTCTCGGCTGAGTTCAATCTGTGAGTATGCGTTTGCATTTATGCATTAATACGCTCATCCGGGACAGGGACCCACGGAAATGAAGGAGGTCTGTTATTTGTTTTCTTAAAGATTTCGCAATCAAGTCCAATCAGTTTTTTTTATTGGTATTTCTACACTATTAAGAAACGTCTCCTGCCTTTTAGGAGTAAGAGGATGCAGAAATAAATGAATGCAAATGAAGGAGAGAGGTGGGGGACGAGCAGGACGGGGGCGAGAGGGGGACGGGTCTGTGTCTTCTGATAAGGGTGTTTGTGTTTCTCTCGAGGGCGACGGGAGTTGCCCCACCAGCAGGGCAAGCGGGTAGGAGGTAACCGGGCATTATATGGGAAGACACTGTGGCCATAGTGGAAATGAACATCTGACAACATCATAACCAAATAAAAAAGCAATATAAAGCTGTCAGTGCTACTGTAGAATAAACTACAATTGCAATACAGAATAAAGCTGTACTTGCAATAAAACAAACACAAAAATTAAAAAGCAGAGAGGAACGCCTGACTAAATGTAATGTTGATGGAAACAGACTACTTAAAACATTTGACAAAAACAACTACTCATATTTCTTAATAATAACTTACCCATATTACTAAGGTTTTTTTTATTATTATTTTAAACATGCCACAAGCTTAAAAATACAATAGAAACATTCTACAAGAATACACAGTAGTAAATCTTACGCCATGGCTGCACCATTAAAAAAACACAATACATTTCGAGACAGCTGGTGCTCAACTAAAGTTTGTAGAATTACTGCAAAAACACATTTTCTGTCCCAACTTTTGAAAGCCACCAGTACATTACAGTTTTACGCAGTGTTTTTTTTATCCCCATCCTTCATTACTGTTGCGTCATACTCGTGAGGGTTAAAGAAGTGGAGTGATGCTTAATATTTGTCAGATTTGCACTAATGGGGCACTTCATTTTCCAGGCATCTGAAGCAGTTTAATTTAGGGATTGGATGAGTGTTGCTTCAGTAACATGTAAACTGATGCTCTTTAATAATGAGCTAATACAGTCATTGACATGAAGGTTAATTGTTTGATGATGGATTACTTACTGTCTGCAAACTGCTGTTTCTCATTGTAGTAATGCTGATCTGTAGGAGAGGCTGCACAAAGAGGGATACATTGTTAAAAAAAAATCATTTTTATGAGAGAGGATGTATAAGTGAGTTGTGTGTGCATATTGTGGGTGATCTGGACATGTGGTAAAAGCAAACTGAATTAAAGCATATATTTTAAAATGCTAAACAGTTTAACTTGTCTACTAATAATTGTCCCAACACTAACAATTTTCCAAAACTCAAGAACTCTTAAACCATAAAGCCAAATCAAGACCTGCATTTAATAGCTTTCTGTGACATCAATATTTATGTGATAAATGTGGAATGTTAATGCCAATTAGCCTTTAACCTGTTAATGTTTCTTTAATTGTAACAGCTGAGATACTAAATTATACACAATTAATATATTCACAATTTTTGATTTTGGTTTGTGATGAAAACAACATAGAGGACAGTTACAAAATTTGCAATAAAAATATCATATTAAAAATTACTTTAATGCAAAACTTTTCATATTGCTTTAGCAATTCATTTTTAAATTGTTATTTCATTTTTTTACATTATTATGGTGCTTAGAAGTATTATATCTGTAATGAATTTTCATTGCTTAAAATTGAAAGTTTGCCTGAGAATGGGACAATATGTATTAAAGCAGTTTTGTTTGGAAAAAAATAAAGAAGTTAAATTATATTTAAAATACAGAATACAACAAAATAAAAAAATTATTACAAAATCTATCGCTAGCACATCAAATTAATATTGTGGATGATCTGGATATGTGGTGAAATAATGCATTTTTTTATGCTAAACAGTTTAACTTGTCTACCAATAATTGTCCAACACTAACAATTTTCAAGAAACTCTTTCCGATAAAGCCAAATCAAGTATTGCATTAAATAGCTTTCTGTAACAGAAATGGCATTTTCAATATTTATGTGAACCATTTCAAATGTTAATGTCAATTAGCCTTTAACCTGTTAATGCTGCTGTAATTGTAACAGTTGAGATACTAAATTATACACAGTTAATTAATATATTCACACTTTGTGATTTAAAAAAAACTTATCATAGTAAAACCTTTCATATATGTTGCTTGAACAAATGTTTTTAAATTATGTTATTTCTATTTTTACTTTATTGTAATGTTCAGAAATATTAATGAATTTCATTGCTTAAAATTGAAAGTTTGTTTGAGGATGGGACAAAGTGAATAAAAGCAAAATTGGGAAAAAAATTTTAAAATATATTTAAATATAGAATACAACAAATTAAAATATTTAAAAATCTACACCTGGCACATTAAAGTGCCCATAGTTTAAGCAACACCCATGTGGGTGTGTGTAAACACTCCTCAAGTGTCTTTCTCAGCATATGGCCACTCGGTTGTCGTCTTGCCCAAATGTGTGTGTGTTTGTAAAGAAAAAAAAAAGAAGAAAAACACTGACTCATACAGTGAGAGGGACAGGTATGCCGACAGACGGAAATGACTGAGGCAAGAACAAACTCCTGCTTTGTCAGCACGCTCTCTCTCCTCTATGTTATAGTACCATACCTTAAGCCCCATTTCACCCCAGAGTCCCAGATCTCCAGCCCTCAGCGGCCCAGCCAGACGGCCCCCTTCCCTGCCTCACTCTACAGGAGCCCTGCCTCTCTCTGCTGGAGGCCTGGACCTGCTGGACAGCTCCAGGATTACTGCTGCTAATCAGATAAGGGCCATTCTGCCCCTGCCTGTCCCAGACACACACATCTGCTATGGGACAGAGGGGTGGAAAGAGCCCCCATCCTTGAGGAAAGCATGGGTCTCCTTCGCCCTCTTCTGGTGGCCATGAGAAACAGCAGGTGGCACATTCAAAGCCAAACTCAAAGCCAAACTTCAGAGCTATATTCCATACATAGCACACACATCATCTATTAAAGCCTTAAAAATCCTTCTTATAAGGAAGGAATGTTTCATTCACATACATCATAAAGGGGCCATAAGAGATCATTGAAGATCACAAAGTCTACATCATAATCTCATCATGATCATATTTATTATGTAATGATTTCAATATGATCAAAAAAGCCACTTGACAACACACACTAACAACACGATACAAACACACCTATTTGTTTGCAATTTATTTACATATAGATTCGACATTAAGATTTTCATCTCAGTTATTAATTAACATCAGGTATGAGAAATATACTACATAAATCCTTTCTCAGAAACTTCCAATCAATGCAACTTTAACCATTGGAAATAGATAAAATAACAGCACAAACAAAATCATTCAAGTCTAAAGTATTAAAAAAAAGAATAATTTAGTTTTTGTTTAAAGCTTTTCGCATTTCATTCTGCTTTATTTGCCAACTGTGTCATCTCATGAGGGGTCTGGATTACTAAACATTTAATCTGCACCACATTTATAAATTAAAAAAGAACTTCATCAAGAAACCTGGTGGCAATTCATTTGGCCAGAAGCATCTTCAATGTGGATGAGCAAGTAATGAGTTTCTTTTTTCAATCTTGTATTAGGTGCAAACCTTTTGATGAATTAAATTAAATGCTTATTTTAAAAAATAACAAAGAAGATGGGGAGATTAATAGAATTTTGCAAAAATTGGAGAGCATTCTGTGAGTGAAGATTGCACGCATGTTTGGTGTTAAGCAACAGACACACAAGATACACACTCATTAAACTACTCTGGAATACTTAATCCTAATTAGTCAATCACTTCATTCCAAAGTACGTTATTCTCAGACAACAACTGACTAAAATATTATTAGCCCTCCTTTGAATTTTCTTTCTTTTTCAATATTTCCCAAATGATAATTAACAAAGTAAGGAAATTTTAACAGTAAGCCTGATAATATTTTTTCTTCTGGAAAAAGTCATATTTGTTTTATTTAAGCTAGAATAAAAGCAGTTTTTAATTTTTTAAAAACTATTTTAAAGGTCAAAATTATTAGCCTCTTTTAGACTAGTCTACAGAACAATAACTGGCCTAATTACTCAAACCTGCCTAGTTAACCTAATCAACCTAGTTAAGCCTTTAAATGTCACTTTAAGCTCAATACTAGTGTCTTGAAAAATATCTAGTAAATATTATTTACTGTTATCATGGGAAAGATAAAATAAGTTAGTTGTTAGAAATGAGTTATTAAAACGATTGTTTAGAAATGTGTTGAAAAAATCTTCCGTTAAACAGAAATTGGGAAAAAATAAACGGGGGGTTAATAATTCTGACTTTTGTGGCAAGTAGCTGCGTAATAAACAGGATAATGTACATTGAGCTGCAATTTTAGCACAATAAAGCCCTTAAGTCTTATACAACAGCTGGTAAACATGCCAGGCTTTATTCAGTGAAAACAACAGAAGAGATGTACATTAACCCTTATATTAAAAATAATTGTATTATGTACAAAAGTGTACACAGAACATCAGGACCCAACAGAACAATTGTTTGATCCCCTACAGTATAAATTCCATGTCATTTCATATAAAAAATGGTCAACAAATGATTTTTTTCCTCATTAATTAAAAATATTTATCCATATTTAAATTTAACAAGAAAGTCATTCCCTTTATGTTTAGGACATTTGTGGCCAACACAAATGGCCAACAATTCAGTCTTTCATTTTTGTTAGTATTTACTAACAGTAGAAACTGCTTTTCCACTAACAGTCCTCTTTGCTTAATAGTTCCATTCCATTCAAACCTAGGCCAGTCAGATGCTGATTGGTAACGCAAATATGGATGATGATCAAATATTTTTTGATCTGATATTAACTTTGTTATAAAAAAAAAAAATAGTGCTCTTAAATACAGAAAACAGAGTGCCGATGCAGTAATTTTCTTGTCGGCTTAATCCCTTTATTAATCTGCAGTCACCACAGTGGAATGAACCACCAACTTATTCAGCATGTTTTTACAGAGCGGATGCCCTTCCAGCCGCAACCCATCTCTGGGAAACATCCACACACACACACTCATTCACACACACACTCATACGCTACAGACAATTTAGCTTACCCAATTCACCTGTACCGCATGTCTTTGGACTGTGGGGGAAACCGAAGCACCAGGAGGAAACCCACACGAACACAGGGAGAACATGCAAACTCCACGCAGAAACGTCAACTGAGCCGAGGCTCGAACCAGCAACCCAGCGACCTTCTGTCGTGAGGCGACAGCACTACCTACTGCGCAACTGCAGGTGATGCAGTTGTCATGCTTAAACTTCCGGGCCAAGAATGGTTTGTAATCATGCCATGCCAAACCAGGCATACAAGGAAAAACTACAACTATTATACTTGAGTGTTCTTAGAACCATTCAACCTGATAGGGGAAAAGTGGCTTTTAATAGGTTCTCAAAAACCTTAAATGAACTGCTAAATAAAACAAACTGTAGAAAAAGGGCAGACAATAACATTCCAAAAATTATTAGGTATTGCATTACTCTATTACGGTTCTTTACTAAAAATATGTTACATGACACATTAACAATACTAATATTTATAAACAGAGAAAATGTGATAGAATAAACAATTGTTTTAAGGAAATAATAGAAAGTCGCATACCTGGTTCTCCTTTTTCATAGAGTTGGTATGTGCCAATATCTCTATCTGTAAAAGGTGCAAGTCGGTTAGAGACAAACATTGGGAAGTCTTGTCCAAGGACTCAAACAAACATGCACATTAAGAAATATATGTGAGCACTTTAGCACTTTTGATAGCAGTAAATTACATTTTATATCCTTTAATCAATGATAAAGAAACCCCGATTCCTAAGGTACTGTAGCTGTGAGCATCTTGAATTTTTGACTTTGCATTGGATTTCCAGTTGGACTTTTCACGGACCTCTGACATGGTATAACAAATACAGATGGACTACACCATTTCCATCCACTCATGTTGATGCATCAACTTTTCATTCATTTCATTCCCTCTCTCTCACTCAATGCATGGGTCAGGAGGTCTGGCTAGAGGCGATAGAGCAGCAATCACATAAAAAAATGCTTGCACACAGATTCCGGAATACAATATATAACGCATGTACATAAACATGCATGCATACAATCCGTGACAACATGTTATCACCGGATTTTCCAAATAACTGATAACTGGACTCGTCTGTGAGAAAAAGCTAAATATAAATTCCTCTTACACACACTTACAGTACACCAGAACACCCAAGAAAATTACACAAAGGAAGACGAAGGAACAAACGTTCAAAAAGGTTACGACAGGAGCAAGAGGACATGACTATGCCTGTCATTAAAAAACAAAAAGAACGGCACAAATTTGTGCGCTATGAAGTATTTATCGCAAACCGCCTCTTAAACGGCTATAATTACGTTTTATGAATTTAATTATAGGCCACAGAATGTCTCTAATAAAAAGACTAACTGCTGTGGTGGTGTAATAATAACCATCGTAAGTGTATGACATGGCCGTTTAACTGGCTCTTTTCTGACTAATATTTATTATTACAAGACAAAGTCGGAGAAAAGCAAGTGGGTGCAAATAATAATAATAAAAAAGACAGTAAATGCAAGTTAGCTGGACGTATTAGTGGCAATCAAATGTGTGAAAGAGAGACGTTCAGTGTCTTTTAATTACCTGGGACTTGCAGGCTGTTCCTAAAGGACCACAAATGCAGCTCCGCCAGGCAGAACGACATCTGGAGCCTGTCCGAACAGGGAGAGAGCCAGTGAAAAAGAGGAACGGCAGACAAAACAATAGCAGAGATATGAAATGGAAGCCCTGCACTGTGCTTTTCGCATCACCTCTGAGAGCAGAAAAGATAGTGTTTAGAGTAGAACTAGTTTTGGCATCTTTGGTCGGGACTGAAAAAGTGAAGCGATTTGAACGCATGCAAAACTACATCAACTTGCAGATTAATCCTTTATTTAGATAAACATATGCATCTCGAGGGTGCTTACTGACACAACATGCTGGCACACACACCAGACTATGACACCACTCACACACTCTCTGTTTTCTACACACACACACACACACTCACTCCTGCTGTGTGTGTCTGGGTTCGAGCCAGAGCTCTGTGCCAGGTGTCAGCCCAGTGTGGAGCACCTCTGCACGTCTCAACAAGGTGAACACACCTCTGTCTCCTCCACACACAGACACACAATCACACACACACTGCGACAACTCCCTGGACCAGTGGGCTACAACACTCTTTCTTTCTCACACAGATGGCATTAAAAAAGATGTGTTTGTTCATTCCTGTGCAAACATCAGATGCTAGCCAGCTACAGATGGTATGAAAGGACATTTAAAATTCAAATCATCAAAAGAAAGACACCGTTATATATCTATATAAGTAGAGCATAAAGAAATGCATTTGAAATGTTATTTAAGGACAAACTAAATATTGGTGCCACTTCAGTTCTCAGTTGATATCAGAATTTGTTTTATTCTGTTTACTGATATTCATTGTAATTGTGCAAGCACATTTCCTACATTATGTCTGCCACTCGTAAGTTTAATTTTACAGAATTCCAAAATTCATTAATAATGAGGTTAATTATTTGAGGAAGTAAAGGGATTTAATGTCAAAAAGCCTCTTCTAAGGACATTTTATTTTTATTTTATTGAGCCACTTTTAACTTTTGCAGTAATATGTTGTGGGGTTGTGCAATTAATTGAAATCGCAATCGCTATTTGAAACGTTGTGATTAGCTAATCGCAAGAGGCTGCGAATGCAGGTTCCCCAGACTATGAGGAACACCCACAATAAAAAACAAACAAACAGGAAAGCTCCGGCAATGATGGCTTCTGCTGCTTCAGAAGCATTAATAGTCGAATTCATATCAAAGAAAATCAGCAAGTCAGTAATATTGGAATATTTTGGTTTCAAAGTCTCAGACACCAAACACAAACAAGTAATTTGTAAGAGCTGTGGCAGAATTGTTGCCACGGAACAAGAAAATACAACAACCAGCACCTAAAAAAAGCACCAAAGGTGGCTATATGAGGAGTGTCTTTGTAAAAAGTCACCTAAAAGTATTGCCAGTGACACTAGATCTTGTAGCTTGCAACAGCAAAGTAAAATTTCGTTGTTTGCAGCTGTTACACTATATGAAAAAAACAACACAAAGGCATCAGGAGATGGCTAACGCCACAACTCACTACTGTTTGCACTAGAGAAAATTTAGTGTTTCATTACTGAATATTTAAAAACAAATTTAAATAAAAGTTGGAGTTAGTTCATGCCTTTTCAGTTCCTTTTTTAACTAACACTCACTGCGTTTTAGCAATAAGAAGCTAAGATACAGAATATTGAGCTGAAGCTTGACTACACAATTAAAATCACAAATCAAATTAAAATTGCAATATATGTAAAAAAATATATATTATTAATTATTATTATTATATTATTTTTTTTAAATAACACAATTTTATTTTTATTTTTTTCACATCGCACCGACCTAATATGCTGGTATAGTCATTTGAGGGTGAAAAGTAAAAACAGACTTGCAAAAATTGTTCACCTATCTCAAAATCGCAAATCTTAACAGCATTGGGCATGTGATGTGTATGAGGTGAGAGTCATACAGAGGGCTATGTCCATTCTAGCAGATAAGAATCACCCACTTTTATTCTAAGTTTTGCCTCCTGCCATCAGCCAGAATGCACACTTATTTCAGACGGGCTAGGTCCAACCAACAGATATTTGGATTCACTTACTCCAGCTGCAGTTGGGTTACTTAACAAGCTTTAAGTTGTATTTGCTCATCTACATTGAATATTCCTGCTCTTGAACATGTTTTAATTGGTAACTTTTTTAAATTAATATTTCACTTGATCATGGTTAATTTTATTGTTTACTGTTATTTCTATGTTTGTTCAAGTGTTGATCTGTGTCGGCTATTGCTGAAAAGCAAAATTAAAGACATACCAATCCAAATCCAATCCAATGTGATATGTAATGTTATAATGCAGCGTGATATCAAATCTCAAAAATGAATTTCCATTCATTATATCCAGATTTAGGGGTATTGGTTAAGAATAAGATAAAGAGCATGTTTAGTAATATGGGTAGATTTAAGAATTAATCAAGAGTTAGGTACACAATCTGTGCATGCATAAGTTTATAGGCAGGTTTAGTGGCATGTGTACGCTTATTGGTTAGTTATACTGTAGTTAGATGCAAATTTAGTAGTGTCGGCAGGTTTAAGGATTTGTAAATGTTATGGACAGCTTTAGTGGTATGGGTAGGTGACAGGATTTTAGTTGGTTACTTGCAGGTTCCGTGTTATTATTACACAAAACATGGTGGATAAATTTAACCCAAATGTAGGTCAAATATATTCAAATCTATCCAATGGGTTAAAATGGACTATAAATTAAATACAAAATAAATTAAAACTTAGAATTTTGAACACATTTGAGCAAATTGTTAAAGGTTGAATAAGGTTATAAATATGTTTATTGGTATGGCTTTTGGGGATAGTGAGGAATAGGGCTTAGTTCAACACAGAGACAGATTACATTAAGGACAGCATTGATTATATAAGGAAAGGAATTTAGCTAGATTCATACAATATGTAACAAAATGATAAATAAATACTTCTAGCCTTGAGTTGCAGCTGTAAATTACAAAAAACAAATATAATAAAAATTGTTTAAAAAGATGTGGAAATGAAATTAGGGCATGTTGTATTTTGCATATGAACCCGAGACACCCATATGAGCACCACAGTGTGTCTGGAGCTTGTGTACTGACTACTTCAGCAAAAATATAGAGTTTGACTTCGACCAAACATAACTTTCAAATATCCTTGGTCCAGCCATCTCTACATCCGCGTGACCTGTTTGGATGGCTAAAGGTTGCAGAAAAAATTAAATCTAATGTCATATTGAAGGAAGAGCAGCATCTCTGCTTTCTGTCTGTGTCACAGGGTTAGCGCTGAGCATGCCAAGTCTTATCTCCAGACCTGGGCTAACAGAGGGGGAGAGGGAGAAAGAGAAAGAGAGAGGGGCAAAAAAAATTCTGCCACTTTCCAAAATAAATAAATAAATAAAATTTACCACAAACATAAAATAACGCTAAACCAAAAAAAAAAAATTGTTGGGAAAACGCTGTCCCCAGCACAGCCTCTTAACAAGTTTACTGACATAAGAGGATTCTTTCATCTTCTCGCCAGCTTTTAGAGCGAGTCAGCTCTTTCTCTCTCCCCGACAGAAACCCAATTTTTCCACATAGGGAAGAAGCTTCAATTCAGACTTTGAGATGGACAGTCAGGCAGAAGGCTCATTTTTGATGACCCCATCTCAAAACGGCCAAGATAAGCTTGAAAAAGAGAGAGAATTGCATCTTTATTTTTGACATCAGGGTGACGCGAGGCTGCGATTCGCAAGACAGGCTGGGAAAAAGCACTTTGCCTGAAACAAAAAAGAGACAATTGGTCTCATTGTTCCACCCAAATTAAGACATGCGAATGACCTGAATGGTAAATTAGCGAAACTGCTTATCAAAACACAGCGCGCACTCCCTTTCTGGCACTCACCGGAGACGCAGCGCTCCCTGTGCACTCGTTCACAATGTCAACGGGCACATCCCAGAGTGCCGCGCTGCAGATGCCACAGTATCGTGAACACAGCAGTGCCGGCCGGCCGTGGCAAGCTGCTGAAGTGGCCACACATTTGCATGCGTTAATGGGCTTTTATTGTGCCGTGTGCGAGCAAATTAAGAAGCAGTATTTACTGATCAGGGGAAGAACAAAAGCGAGGTCAGCCAGTGGGACAAACACAACCCCTCTACGCCACACACTGAATGCAGCTTTAGCGACTGTTTAGTGCCGAGTGTTTTTGAAATAGCTTTTTTGACTGACTGCTTAAGTATCTGACAATTCCTAGTAATAGTTTCACTGCATTGTTTCAGGTGTGTGTGAGATGTCAGTTAGTTTGTGGAGGAAAAAACAGCTTTGGTGCAGAGTGATACATTAAATTGAGTCTTTCTGTTATAGAAAAAGAAAAAGTGCAAATGCTTTTATTATTGGTGTGTGAATAACACTTGAGTGTTCTTTTGAGCAAGTGCATCATCTGCCTGTGACAGGTCTCTTCTGTGTCTATGTGTACTTGTGATAGAGAGGCAACACATTTATCAATGAAAAATCTCATTTCCTTTCTTTGAAAATCAACTAAAATCTGCAGATTTGAAATTAGGGTAACACTTTAGTTTAAGTACAAATTCTTATTATTAACTAGTGGCTTATTACCAGGGCCAGACAGAATCTGCAGACAGTTTTTGTTTTTTCTATTTTCTGCTATTTTCAGATTTACGCAGAATGATAATAACTACAAACTTTAAATGTCATTAAATAAACAATAATCACTTTTATACAGGAATAAATTTTGACCTAAATGCTTATGCAGGACAAGCATTAAAAAACTAACTAAAATAGGTATTTAAAGATTTAACATACACAATATGTTATACTGCTGTATATTGGATCATTTCTTACTGAGTAAACACATGCCATAAAAGATAGTTTGTAGCCATTTTTGCACATGGAAACGTACAGAAAGCACACTGAGCAGCTGTCAAACTAACTCTAATCCTGATCCCGAGGCCAACATGTTCCCTGTACCTCCTCTAGCTGTATATGTACTGCTTCAGATAGACGTCTCCAACTGCCTGTCTAAACACTGGGGTCAACAGAAAAACACAGTCAGTCTACCTGAGATCTGTTCAAAGCAGAGACAGTATTGGAGAATTTTAACTCAATCAACCAAACCTAGAATGAATTAAATAAAACACACAACAAGATAATGAAGCCAAACTACGCCCCTGTTTTCTCAGTTCCATTTTATTATATACAAAAAGCATCTAGTCAATTTCTTGAACCCAAATTTTGCTCAGATAATGACAAACAAAAACATTGATTTATTATTTCATTTAAATTTTTTTTAATTAAATTTTTAATTCAGCTTTTTACTTGACCCAAATTTGGGTTGGTACAATAAGCATTTTGGTGAATAATTTGATAAAATATTTCAGAAGATTTTAAAATATGCGTTCATCAATGATGTATTAAATTCATCAAACATTACAGTAAACACATATTTTTGACTGTTTTAAATAATGACATGTTTTAAATGTTCTTTAAATGATTGTTTTAAATGTTTTATACACACATCATTAATGATTTACAAAAATTAAATCATATAAATATAAACAAACATAATCCTGTTGCACTCCTACACTTGATTTTGATTTTATTGTTCAAAAAAACAAAACAAAAAACAAGAAAACAAGTTAAATGAAAATCTGAAATAGTTTATGACAAGCTTCAAAAAATAAAAGATGATTTATTATTGGAAGTTGTTTTATTTTGATTATATTTTTTAAATAAATTAGTCTGACACTTCATATTTTTCAAAGTATATGTATTAATTCCGGAACTTTTACCATAAGCCGACATGTCTAGTGTGTTAACTAGCGAAATCAGGAGTTATAAAATGCCATCCAAACTTTTTTTTTTTTGAGGGGCAGTTAAAGGGTTAAAGTTGCGAAATATATTTCTATAAATATTTGTAATATTAGCATAATGTGCACATAATAATTTTTGTTTTTAATTAAAAAATCAACACATATAAGTCCAAGTCAACGGTCAAACAGATATCAATTGTTCTCCGGTGACAATTGAGGATGAAACCTCGAGGGCTGGTGACATACAAAAAAGTCACCAACAACTTGCATGATCTATGGGTGAGTAAATCAACAGGAAATTTTTGGGTGAACTATAATCCTTTAATTATACACTCAAATATGTTGTCTCCAGAACTTTAGGGTCAAAATCCATCCTTTGAATGACCTATGAATAATCTCAATGTGTCTTGGATACCTGTACACTTGAGTTCTTGAGTGGTCAAGTGTAATCCAATCACTGAAAACTCATTAAGTTGTTAAAGAAGCTTATGGAAAGCAAGTTGCAGTTGTGTGTTTGCTGTAAATCTCTAAATTACACATGAGATTTGTCAAAGCAGGTGAACATTAAAGTCAAACAGCACTGAGAGTGTTTTACAACAAGGACAAGGAGCATCCGGCCCTCTGGTCCTGCTCTGATTTAAAAGGTAACATAATTAAATCCCTGGGAAAAGGAATCTTTATCAAAGTCTTATCGGTGCTCATTCCCTCTCTTTCTCTCTCTCTCACACAGACATATTCACATTAATATTCAACCTGAGCAAAGGATGAGTCCATCAAGCAATCTTTCTGTTTGCCCAGTGGTCGACCCCAAAGAGACGTTGTTCCTCTTTTCCCTTATTTAATCAGGGCCAGATTAAATTTATCATTCCTCATTTATGGCGCTCTCGTTTTAACTGTACCTTTAGTTCTGCCCTTCATAGTAAATTATCATCCACACCGTCATCCTTCAATTTATTTCATGCAATCTACATTTTTTTTAAAATTCTATTTCATTCGACTTTTTTTTCTGAGCAACAAGACCTTAGCAATGTAGGAGAATACAGGGCAAATTGAATAATAAAAAATGTCAGACGAAATTAAAAAGGTCAGGCCGGTGAATTCACGTGCAGCAGGGCGAGAGCAGATAACCAACGCAGTTTAGCTGACGGCAGTGGAACGAAGGAAAGGAAATCATCAGCAAGTGATTGACCCCTGGTGACCTTTTGCCTCTATGAAGGGTCATAGCGGAGAGTGGAGAGAGATGCACCTGCTGATTTCAGGAGATGAGTGAGGGAAAGGAAGACATGTCCTCTTTTGACTTTCCCTTACCCTCTCTCTCTTTTTCTCTCTCTTTCTCACTTCAGAACTCTCTTTAGTCAAAGACACAAGTAAAAGTGTCCCATCTAACCTGGACTGACAGCTGAAATTGCAGACAGCAGAAACTCCCAAAGGAAAAGAACAGCAGCCCCTCAAACAACCCTAAAAAGTCATTTTAATTTCATCTTAACTCTTCACCTCACACTCCTCAATTTCAAAAAAAAAAAAAAGAAGAAGAAAAAAAGAAGAAAAAAAAAAACGTAACACCCTTTTCCAGACATTTACTGATTTTGGTACGTTATCAGGTACACAAGATTTAGGGCCAGATTTACTAATGGCTTGCACCAGAGCAAACTGTCTTTTTGGTGTTGAAACACTACAGTACTATCAGTATTTACTATACATGCCCCGAAAAGAGTTGCTCAGGAAAAAGGCATGGGCTGTAATTTTTTTTTGTGCCCAACCTTATTGAATATGCAGTTGTAATAGCTTCCTGGTAAGACACAAGTTTAACGGGAGAGGAGTATTTAAATGAATCATACAACACAATTT
Source organism: Danio rerio (assembly GCF_052040795.2). Classification (NCBI taxonomy): domain Eukaryota; kingdom Metazoa; phylum Chordata; class Actinopteri; order Cypriniformes; family Danionidae; genus Danio; species Danio rerio. The sequence continues at coordinate 25,686,343 of NC_141037.1, forward strand.
ACTAATGTTTGTACACCTGACATTAGGAGGTATTTGTGCTTTTATAAAAAAAGCCTTAAATATATAGTCTTAAATATCCCACTACAAATGACTGCAGTTGTTGTTGAATAATAGCACAGAGAGCGAGTATACAGCAGAGCACAGAGAGTGAGTGGTTTAAGACAGAAGACTGTTTTCCACATGTATACATTTATTTTAAATGCCAAAAGAATATCTAAACATATTGTTTGCCAAGCCATGATATTTTGAAATTGCTTCAGGAATTAAAAGATGATTTGGAACAAACAACAAGGTTGAGCGAGTCACATAATCTACCAAACTTTCTGTAACCCTTCCTTTTTTGTCCTCCGGTTCTTTTTCAGTGTACTCTGGCTTCTTAAGCTGGGATTTCACAGTCCTCATTTTTATCCGTGTCATCTGTGGTCCTGAAGTCATTAATGAAAATAGCAATGACACACAAATCAATGTCCTAAAGGAGCGTGCTACACCATGGTTAGGAGTGCTGTATCCCTGACAGAATGTTGAATAGCCCCAGTTTAGCCCTCAAAAAGGGTGACCAGGGGCCTCATGTACGAAGACTTGCGTGAAAATCATACTAAAACATTGCGTACGCACAAAGCTGTAAATGTGCGTACGCAGAAAAAAATTCAGATGTATAAAACACTGCATACGCCGAATCCCACGCATATTCTTTTGTACATCCGAATGAACGTGAAACTGAGCGCAACATGCACGAGCACAAAACCCCTCCCTGCCTCCTCCCCCGTATAAATATGCTAATGGCTCTACTTTGGCAAAACCCAACGAAAAAGCAATGGCAAAAGCTAGCCAAAAGAGAAACTTTGAAAAGAATGTGAATTGGAGGTGCTGCTTTCGGAGGTAGAGCGGAGAAAAGCGGTGTTATTTGCAAATTTGTTCTCCGGAATTAACAACAAAAGAAAAAAAAATTAAGTGGGAGAGTTTAGCTGATGCGGTTAACACAGTTGGGTCTGAACATCACACTGAGTGAATTGAAAAAGAAATAGGGTGGTTTATATGTGTAAAATGTTGCGGTAACCTTAACAGTCTCAGTGGCGCAGCTCGTAAAGCGCATGTCAACATGTTTTGACACGTTTGAGCATGAACTCATTTCGAATCCAGCGTCTGATAAACTCTTTCCTCTTTTTTCCACTGCTACATATCAGATTTTGCCTACTATTTATCACGAGAAAGACAAGTAGGAATCATTAATAAGTTTGTGGATCATATTTTATTTGTACATTTACTGAATGGAAATGTTTCTGATTCACGCATGCAAATTCATCTTCAGATAGTGTTTTTATAGCAATGTGCGTGCAGTAGATTACATTGGGAAAACAGGCGACTGCTGTAAATTGTGCTTTAATGTTTAGCTGGTCAACTGTATGGTATAGAAACCTTATATACCTGCTAGATGAATGAACCCGTCTCATACAGCTGCTATTGCAAGGCTCAGACACTTTGTAGAGAGGAATTTAACACAACTGCCTCTAGGAGTCGCCAATGGAAATAAAACAGACACGCACAAAAAATGTGCGTACGCCAGCCATAAAGCTGGCGTGGAGCTGCGCACATTCCCACGTTCAGTTCATTGTTAGTAAATCCAAACGTGAGCGATTCTGAGCGTGAAACCTGGCGTACACAAAGTTTTTGTGCGTACGCAGCGTTGATACATGAGGCCCCAGATGTCTTGTATTTCCCATGACATTCCTGTATTTCTGCTCTATTTGTAGTGTCCAGCAATAGATACACAATGTAACCAAGCTCAGAACAAAACTGATTTTTTTAAGTAAAAGTAAAAACAAGCTTGAGCAACGCACATGGCTGCTGTTCAGTTCAGAAGTCTTTCAACTTTCCATGTAAAAGGTTTTTAGTCAATAATGACTATATTTACATGAACTTCAGTAATCAAATTATTTGTTCTAATCTGAATAAGACAACGCTATGATTAAGGGGTTTACACGAGTTGCTTTTTGGATGTTCCTTTCATGATCCTGTTTTACATGTTATAGCATAAATCAATAAATATAATTGCGTCACCACGCTATCCACAATTCTTCTGGAATTTCATGTAATTTCAGGTTTCATTTTTAATTTTTACACTTTAACTGCAGTTTAAATGGTAAATGTTTGATTAACCTTTTGACTGCCCCTCTACCAAATGGTTGACCATGTTTTTACTGTTTTAATTAATCACTGTTAAAGTCATTTAAACAATGACTGTTTTAAATAATGGTTTACTCAAACAGCATTGTTGATTTAAAAAAAAACTAATATAATTCTGTTGCACTACTACTGTTGATTTTGGTATAACTGTGTTTAACTAAGAAAGCATGTTAAATGAGAATCTGAAAAATTAGATGGCATACTTAAAAAAAAAGATTATTTAGTATTCAAAAATGTTTTATTTTTAATATTTTTTTAAATAAATTGGTCTTACACTTCATATTTTGAGATTTTTCATAGTAAATGTTTTAAGCCTGGTACTTTAACCATAAACCAAAATATCTACCATTTGGTAGAGGCTGACATTTTACAAATTATGGGAAGTGTTAAAAAAAAAAGCATCTAGCGACATTAGGAGTTAAGAAATGCAATCCAAATATTTTATTCTTGGTGGGGTAGTTAAAGGATTAGGGTGTTTACATGTCTATACTGCACTTCAATAATGCAACTTAAATAGGCATACTCGATGTTAATCCGATTTCTGTTTAGTTCAACTTGACCTTAGTCAGATTAAGGTAATCAAAAAAACTGTTTACATGATAGACTCTTAATCAGAGTATTGTCTTAATTGTATTAAAATTGTATTATTGGCGTCCATGTAAACATACTCATTGTCTTATGGTCACTTAGTAGGTCTGTATCCATTTTGTGATTATGCCTATTCTTTGGATAATAAATAAATAAATAAATAAATAAATAGGCCTCAATAAAATAAATCTATACTTTTATTCAATGTACCATAGCTGCCTTTTTTAAAAAACAAAACTTTATGAAATCATGAAGGTTAATTACTGTTTTTAGCACCCTAACACATTTGTGTATTTGTTAGATATGAAACCGTTTGTCACATATGGAACCATGAACACATGCTGCCTTGTGTTAATGGTTTAGGCCTGTGTTGTGTAATGGTGTAGCTAATAAAGTGACCAAATACACAATATTTAACATAAAACATTTGTAAATTATAATTGTAAATTTAATTTTCAACAAATTATATTAGTCTTTTTTCGTTGTATGTGAACTTCAAGCATCACCCACTCTGCTCTCTCTCCTCTGTATCTCAACCTGAAGCTATTGAAGTGAAAATATAAAACAGTAACAACTAAAAGAAAACAGAAAAGGCAGCAGCTCTTATCAGAGTCCTCTAGGGCACAGCCTGGCCATGGCCATCAGCATTAACATTAAAGAGACACAAAACAATGGAAAACACTTTGGGAGAGAGAAGCGGAAAGGGGAACGCTAAAGTCAAACATACAAGTAGATGTGCTGACAAAATGGTGTCACAGATTACAGAAGGGCATGATGGGATACTGGAGGATGCCCAGGAGTCCTGTGGGGAGGGTGATAAGACAGAGGAGAAAAAGATGAGAGAAAAGGAGGGAGAGAGAGAGAGAGAGAGAGAGAGAGAGAGAGAGAGAGAGAGAGAGATCTACATAAGAGAGAAGAGAAGCCCGGCAAACAGAGAAAAAAGTAAGAGAGAGAAAGAAGAGGGCTAAGTAAAGTCAATCATGGCATTTAAAAGATAGTCCAACTGAAAAAAATAAACTTGCAGGAAAATTTTGCTAAACCAGCATGGTTATGAATTGGTCAAGATGCTGATTAGATTCACTATTAGCAAGTGGGACTAAAAACGGTTGCATAGGGCTGGTGGACCACCATGAACCACTAAAAAACAGCTACCATGTTCAAAATCCCAACCTAGCCACCTCAAACTAGCATGAGCTGGATCATTACTGTTTAGGAGCAAATTTGTATGTCTTGCCATTACAATGAAAACAAAGCTAAATATTTAAGAAGCCATGAAGCTACTTGTACAGTCATATTTTACTCCAGAAATAATCAAATAAACCTTTGTTTAATGTTGATTTGAAGAAAACAAAGTTCAAAAGAACAGTACGCATTTGAAATAAAAATGGTAAAGATAGGGTAAAACTGTTTGTATTTAGTGAGCATATCTGATATCATGTATTGAAGCCCTAGGGCATTTATTGATGTATAGACAAGTAATACTTAAAATTAATACAAGTACTTTAAAATCTATTCTGAATGTAACTGGGAGCCAGTGTAAAGACCTGAGGACAGGTGTGATTTGCTTAGATTTTCTGGTTCTGTTCAGAATCCTGGCAGCAGCATTCTGGATGAGCTGCAACTATCTGACTCTCTTTTTGAGATGGCCTGTGAGGAGTTCAATACAGTAATTTACCCTACTGGTCATAAAAGCATGACCAAGTTTCTTTAAAAGTCCTCAATGCATCTAATTCTTGCAATTTTCAATTCTCAAAATCGACATGAACCTTGCTGTCTATGGAGCATGAGAGAGCCCTCAGATTTCACCAAAAATATCTTAATTTGTGCTCTAAAGACAAACAAAGATCTCAGAGGTTTGGAACAACATGAGAATGTTCATTCATTCATTTTCTTGTCGGCTTAGTCCCTTTATAAATCCGGGGTCACCACAGCGGAATGAACCGCCAACTTATCCAGCAAGTTTTTACGCAGCGGATGCCCGTCCAGCCGCAACCCATCTCTGGGAAACACATGAGAATGTCATTAACATATTTTTATGTTTGGGTAAACTAACACTTTCAGACCAAGGATCAAGATCTTCGGTTAGAATAAGTGCATTTAAACTGAAATATTCATCTACATGTACATATGAAATATGAATACCTCTTTCTTGACCAGCACTTGTTTTTCCAAAATCTGCTTTAGCTTTTTACAGAAATGCTTAAATGTAAAGTACTGCATAAAAGGAAAGAATCAGCTGTCTTTTCAAGCAGGTATATTTTAGACATTTCCATGAACAGAGCTCAGTTCAAAAGGCAACACAAGCAGAAAACCCATATCCAAGCAAAGAAAAGAACTGAATTGGTCTATATATTCTCATCTGTCTGCTTTCAGCAGCGGCAATACCACAGCTTCATACAATTTAAACTGTATCATATCAGTCCACTCATCTATTTCTTTCTTCCACTTTCTCAGGTCCTCATATAGAGAGAGACAAGTCAAGTGTGACAGACAATATGTGGCTACACCACGTAACATGAAGGTGCCATTGAAGAGACACAAGGACAGAGTGGCGCCATCACCAACCACACACACACAGCCCGAATGTCTCTGAGAGGCCTCTATTCACATTCAGCAGGCAAATAATAGGCACTGACAGACAAGCAGCTCAAAATGAGGTAAAGCTAATACTATTCATGTGAGAAGACATCTACAGTATGTTTGTGTGTGTAAGTGCGTGTGTAAGAAGTGTCAATCAGAGCCATAAATTAAGTTGGACTGCTTGAGTGACGTGGCCGAGGGGCAGGTCTTTCTGTCTGTCAAACCAGAAGAGAAAGGAATGAACAAGTGTGAAAAACGAGGAGATCCCAACGGGATGAAAAGGAAGAACCTACTCCAATTGTTGTCAGATAGCAGAAGAGCAAGGCCATTGAGAGTTCAGGAGTTGAAAAGTTCAAATGAGGAAAAAAGGGTTTGAGATGAAGAAGATCAGCACAAACATGTTGAGGAGTTGCCAGCACTCACAAACAACAGTTAGTAGCATTAACTAAGACAAGCAAAGGATTTACTAGCCTTTCACCAAGAAAAGGTGGCTTGAAAAGAGGAAGAGACCTGTAAAGAGGGAGGGAGAGAAAGGAAGAGAGAGAAAGCATGTATCAGCAGGTTTGGATAGACAGTTTCTGACACTGTGACATGTTCTTGTACAGCTGACCGAGCAACACATGCATGCGCACACACACACACACACACATACACACAATTCTATTGCCCCCAGTCATCTTATCTACTGCAGGTCATTCTTCCACTCCATTCCTTTCTGGCCCTCGCTATCTTTTTCACTCCCTCTCAGGTTTTATTACATATTTTATAGGTTGCCAAAATCTAAAATGTTTTTAATATATAAGCCGACAGACACAGATCATACTTCTTATACAATTGATTTTAATGTGCAAATGGGATACTGATTATATACAAGTGTTCAATAAATAAGTTTATATACTGTGTTATATTATAAGCATTTGTTTAAAATTATAAAATACAAATTAATTAATATTACCTACAAGATCAGAGAAGAACTGTTTTTGATAGGCAAGGCAAAGCAAGTTTATTTATATAGCACCTTCCATACACAGTGGCAATTCAAAGTGCTTTACATAAACAGGAACAAAAGAGACAAGTAAAAGAAAGAAAAACAAGTAATAAAAGCGTTTTAAAACTGATAAAAAAAAATTGAAAATGTGTTTAAAAACAGGTTATCAATGAATGAAAAAGAAAAGAAAGACATAATCGTATAACCTGTCGGACGTAGCAAAGTGCAGGCACAACTAGACAGATGTGTTTTGAGTCTTGATTTGAACGTGTCTAATGTTGGAGCACATCTGATCATTTCTGGAAGCTGATTAGAGCAGTGGGGGCGTAATAGCTGAAGGCCGATTCACCCTGCTTTGACTGAACTCCTGGAGATTCTAATTTACTTGATCCTACTGATCTGAGTGATCTGTTAGGTTTGTTTTCAGTGAACATATCTGTAATGTATTGAGCTCCTAGGCCATTTGGTGATTTATAGACAAGTAATAATACTTTAACTTGTAACTGGGAGCCAGTGTAAAGACCTGGGGACAGGTGTGATGTGCTCTGATTTTCTAGTTCTCGTCGCAACTGTCTGACTGTCTTTTGGGAAGGCCAGTGAGGAGTCCATTACAGTGATCCACCCTGCTGCTGATAAAAGCAAGAACAAGTTTCCCTAAGTCCTCACTGGAAACAAAGCATCTAATTCTTGCAATGTTTTGAGATGATAGTATGCTGATTTAGTTACTGCTTTGACATGACTACTGAAATCAATGAACCACAGTGTTATTTACTTCAGTCCTGAATAAATCAGCTGAACAAACAAATGACTTAAAAATACATAATATATATAAAAAAATTATATGAATTTACAGACACCTATTGGTAGTACTAATTTATTGTTTAATTCGTTCATTTAAAAACTGTTTAACAGTCATTGTCCCACAGAAGGAATGTTTTCTGATATATGTTTTTCAACATATATCTTTTTAGCCTATGTATCTAAACTTATATTGACCAAATATATAGTGCACTTCATTTTCAAGTTTGAATCCAAAAAATTGGGTATATTAGGGGTTAATGTTTCCACATAAATAAAATATATATATACATTTGTTTTGGAAAAATCATACAATAACAAGAAATTTATTATCACTATATGCGTTTATATTTCAACTGCACAAACTTTACGATTTCAGTTATGACATTCTAAAATTGAATCCCCAGGCTGGCTGTCTTACTAAACGCTTAGATAAAGACAGCTTTGAGTGAGCTTTGATTTGAATTCTTCCATCCCGTCAGGCAGAGTGTAATGGGATTCTTGTTAGCATAGCCGTAAACATGGGTGGTAATAACCTGAGACTAAAACACTCACGAGGAGGTCTAAGTACATCTGTAAACGTCATTAAAGCAAAATGATCAGGAGAAAGAGGGCAACCGAAAGAACAGAAGAGAGGAGAAAAAAGGAGCGATGCCTTTTAAGCAGGTGTTTACCCAAAGACTTTGAGCAGAAAGCCAAACAGTGGGGGCGCGAGGCTGGGTCACACTTCTCAGAGCCCAGGAATTTCTTGTCATTTAAGAAATGGCGGGGATCTTTTTTTTTTCTTGCCTGTATATTTTTTTCTGTGACTTTCAAACACATGCTAGAGTTTGTTTGCGAAATAAACTCTGGTGACCAAAGGTGAGCAAACAACAACATCAACAAAGGCTGAAACCGCAAGGAGCTGCTAAACGACGGGAGAGAGCCTCTAGGAGTCTGTCTATCAGTGTCCAGTGTGGTTGTTGGTGAGACAGGTGCGAGCGAGACAGGTGTCAGTGTGTCCGTGTCTTTGTTTTTGTTGTTGGATTTACTTTCTTTAATGTCCCTGCCAGCGTTCATCCCCTGACGGTTTGCAGTTTGGCCCTTTGACAAGGATGCGTGGAAGGCGAAGACCTGGGTACGTTGCGAGCCGCTGAAAGGTCAGGAGAATGTTCCAGACTTCACAGCAGCTCATTACGGATAGTCTGCAGGATGCTGTCACAAAAAAATGACAAGCTGTCAGTCCAGAAAGGCAAACGTTGACATGGTGGCCGCTACACAGCACATGCCTGCCCTTCCTCTTGCCCGCATTCCATTGCTCCCTTCTTTTCTTCAGGGTGACATCCAGAGTGATCGACCTCATTTAGACCTTTCAGTGTTATTTCTGCATTAGACCACACAGAAGATTGAAAAAAGAAAAAAAATATTTTTTTCTAACACAAAAAAACTATTTTAAAAGCTGATAGTTAACTGATTGGAAAAAAATGTAGATCCCCTATTGGCATCAGATTGTGATTTCAAGAATCAAAATTAGATCAGATTGTGAGGTGCCTAAAGTTTGCCAGTTGTTTCAAAATATATACTACATGGTAAATAAAATGTTGGGTTCCACACAATCGATTTGTGTAGGGACAACATAAAGGAATTGAGTTCAATTATTAGTTTTTACAAAGTGAACTGAACTTGAAACAATTAAGTTGTTGCAAAAAAACTCAAAAATTGGATCACCAATTTTGGATCGCCCCTATCCAACCTCGTGACCTCTTCAGGAAGCTTTGCAAATTTCCTGCACATTCATACCGGCTCTGTGATCCCCAAAATTTAGATAAAATACCCGGAAATCATGGCAATGAAAGTGAAGGAGCAAGAGAACAGATCGCGAGAGGCACAGTGATGTTTTAAACATTACATGTGTTGTGTTGCAGTAAAGAACCCTCTGTCTCATCTGCTGTCAATAGATATGGATTAGCAAAACATTTGAACAGTCTTGCATGTAGGCTTTATAAAAACTGAAAGTTCACTAAAAGATGGCTGGAATTATTAGATGAATATTTGTATTTCATAAACAGTTAAATATATTCTTATAATAACTTATTGTAACATACTTTTTGCAAAAAACGTAGTTTATGGGCCTGTTTACTCTTAGTAAAGAAGTGGATTTATAGGTTTGCATTTTAACTTCTGATGCATTAAATATGTGCTCCAAACTTTTTATTGATTGAGACATGTTGAATTCTTCTTTCATCATTTGCAATTTTCAATTTCATTGTTTGTCATTTTTCTTATTAGTTTTTATATCTGTGTTATAATATTTTCTGTAAAGTTGCTTCTGGCCATGACATATCCACTCTAAATGGTTAAAAGAGATGTGTTTAAGGTAATATATGCAGCATCCTTAGTTAATTCCCTTAGGTAAGGCGACATCCCCACTTAAGTATCATACTTAGAGGGAAAACGTGCTTTATGCATTATTAAGCTTGAAGCATAGGATTCATTACTCAGTATCGGCCAATCACCAAGACAAAGAATCGGTACTTGAAATTGGCTGCAAAAATGCTGATTGGAGCATCCAATATATTATACAATACTATACAATATCTTTATCATATAATTTAAATATGATTTATCTGTCTTTTGAAATACATAAAAAATACGCACAGAGGATTCTCTTAAAAATGTATTTAATGACTAAGCTAAAATAAAGTTCTATATAATTAAAAATATCAATTTTCAGGGAACAACAAAAATAATTGTTAGAGCTAATGTTGCTGTGTCACGCTAGATGAGACGTTTAAAAAAAAAATCCCCTAAAACTAAGTAGAACTACTTTGATTAGTACCAATGCAAATCATTCACACAGCCAGACTATGCTGGCACTCGAAATATGACTTGTAATGAAATGTTATCTTTTTCTCCAGGTGTTTTTTGGCAGTCCGGATAAGAGTCTTGCCCTATATCTGACCCCTAAACCCATCACCGCTGACAGAGACGACACACAAAGTTATTTTCAATTTTAAATAAAGGTCAACTTTTCCAGTATGACCTTTGACCTTCGAATTTCAGCATCATGACGCGAGTCTGTAAGCGAGTGAAAATGAACAGAGAAAGCAGGAGGGACTGGGAATGCAGAATTCTCAAACACATCAAGAAGCTCCATCAAAAAGCAACCGCAGTGATCAGCCAAGCGTGTGCAAAAAAACACACACCCACCCAAGTGCCTCTCTACAAACACAATGGCGTCGATTCTAATAGGATGCTCACTCAGTGTTAAACACAGCAAACACACTCCCTGCTATTCTATCCATGGCTGCTGCATGTTGAATTTGACTGATGATAGTCAACACATACACTTGTTTCCCCTCTGCCTCTTTATTTGGGGAAATCCTCAAACGCAGGCAGCTGGCCCCAGGTCAGTGGACACAATGGTAGAGAAGTGCATTGCTGTGTCAAGTCCTGTCTTGTCAGATCCTATATCAGCTTTCCCAGGCAGGGGCCCGCGGGGCTGGTACCAAAGCTCTGAGAGCATTCAGCAGCAGTTAAAGTATTAAAATGGTTGCGAGAGAGCTCCTATTTCAGACATCACCCTCTTCTGATGAACTAAATGAGGAGGTCTTTACAAATCAATGGTGTGACTAAGAGCCAGAGCGAGTGACGTAGGCTGAGTTTTATTTGAGAATGAGTCAAGCCTAAAGTGCTTTTTCTGAGACCAGTGTGTTCAAAGAACAGCGTATATTAAGTATAATTAAGTTTCATAGAAGTTTGAAATGCAGAGCTCAGCATAAATGAGTACACCCCCTTTTCAAAATGAATATTTTTATCTATTTCCCAGTAAATTTTGGCAATAATTTTAGGTGGATTTAAACAACACATTTATTAAATCCTTTAAAATAAGTGTAGTAAAGTAACATCTTTAGTAATAGAAAGATAATATGTTTAAAATTAAACATTGCAAAATAATACTTACAAACTACAAAACTTAAACTAAATCGTATGTGTATTATCTTTCTCTTGATTTGTCCTGTTTATTTAAATTTAATTTCACATTTCCTCAATATATTAATTTAAGTACACACTTTTGGACTGTGATCTAAAGGTTTTTTTGTGTTTTTTTTTTGTTGTTGTTGTTAGATTTTGGCTTTGGTACTGACTAATCTATTGTATAAGAACAAATATATTATTGTAAAAAAATATTAATTAAAAATAGAGATCTGTGAGGGGTGTATTTATTTATGCTGAGCACTGTATATCTTGTTTGTCTGTTAAAATCCTTAAAATTAGGCCGATTTTATACAAGTAAACTAAGGGTTTAATGAACCACATTTAATACATACGTGATCCGTTTAAGTTTAACAATTATCTTAGCACAAAAACCTAATTGATTTTAAACCAATCACATGTAAGTAGACTGTTCTTGTGAAGATTAAACTTTTTACTGGCACTGTTGTTACATTTTTTTTTCTCATGCAGTTTTCTTCTGATTCTTCTTGGGCATTTTTGGTCAAAATATTTGTCTTGGTAATTATCCTTGTAAACACAGTCCTCACAAACTCCTAGCCGAGGAACAAATGTGTATCAGTATATTGGGTCTGTGTATCACTCATTGCACAACTGAGAAAATTAGGTTTTGTGAGGTTAACACTGTGGTCACACTAGAGTTTGAACTTTAGTTGCACGATGTTGGAAAAATCTGACATTGCAATATTTTATATTTCGGCGATGTATATTGTGATGCAAATACAATTTCACCAGATGAATTTAACAGCTTTATTGGGAAAAATTCTTAATATTAGATTTACTGGGGTGATTTTGTAGGGTATATATAATATTTAGAATCTCAAATAACACACTTTTGAAGCATAGATAAATACAATAAAGCAAAGATAAGTGAATTATCATTTTCTAGAAACTCTAACAGTTTTGAGGTACAGATGTTGAATAATTCACACTGCATAGTCTCATAATATTTATGAAACTTACAAACATTATAACTACCTCTTTAAAAATGCATGAAGTAGATACATTTTTACTCTTTTTATTATTAAACTCTTTATTGGTCATAATGAACTGTATAACCAACTATAATCCTAACTCACATTGCATGTTCTGTGATGTGACTATTGTAGATGCTTACATTGCGATACAGATGATTAATTGATATATTGTGCAGCCCTAGTTTGAGCATGTAAAATTCAGTTAGATGATACAGAAAAAAAAAAAGATAATGCAAAACACTGATGACGAGCAATTGCTCCATATTTTAACATTTCTGTACAGATGTCATATTTGATTCTTCTATTTGCACTCATGTGAAGCGAATTCGCAGGTCAGAGTTTATTGTGCTTGTCTGCTTGAACTTTGAAATGCAGCAACATGCAAACTTATCGCTCACATTTTAATGCATATGAAGGTGTACTGTATAAGGTGAAAAAAGTGCAGTGTGAGTACACTTTAATAAGGGTAAATTATCAACCATTTTAATGTGGTCATGTCATCGGCCCATGAACATTCCCTGTGTAACAACAGACAATTCAATCATAACTTAATGTTAAAACAGCTATCATAGCATTATTTATCAACCTGTGGCTCTTTCTGGATGAAATGTTAAACAGGAAATATGTTGGGAGTATTTTTTGTTTACATCCTTTTATAGTAGGACTGAATATATGTAGAAAAATGAAACATTTAAAAACTACCTAAAAAACACTGTATAATATTTTTTGATCTATTGTATTAATATGTTTTATTGCTAGTATATTTATTCCTAACTGCACAATATTTTCAATAAAAATGCTTGTATTTGCCTTTTTGTGACTCAAAATCCAACTTTATTCAAACTGTAAACCGGAGTTGATTTTTATCCACAAAAGTATTACGCATAGTTACTTACGAAATCTTTGTTGCTCATTTAGTATATATTTTCTGACTAAAACATGGTAAAAATAATAATGTGAAATATTATTTAAATAAAACTGATCAATTTAAAAGTTAAAAAGAACAGCATTTACTTGAAAAAAGTAACAACATTAATGTCACATTTGATTTATTTTAGGAAATATATAAACATGAATTGCTTTAAAAGTTTTGAATAGTAGTATAATAATAAGTAATAATTTCTGGACACGTTAGATACATGAATAAAAGTGGTTCTAAAAATAGCTATTCCATCATATTAATCGTCTTGTGGATAGCAAGTGAAAAAGTCATGTCATGTAAAAATCGTCAAGCATTATTTTTATATTTCATGGTCTGGTTAAAGAGTTTCCACAAAGGCAAACAGACTATTGTGTTGTAGCTTAAACCTATCAACTCCCATACAGTCAGCCATTGTCTATGTAAACACATAAAGCCCTATATAAATACAAAAGAGCCATTTAAGCAACACATTTCAACACTGCAAATTCAGTATTAGACTATGATGACTGCTGTCTATTTTTTAGCACTGAAAGAAGGGGAATGAAACACAAGCACACAAAGATTACTGAAAGTGTCAAAACTATTTGTACTTAACTCTCATAAGCTTTTTTGTCTGACAAATGACACTGAACTCACCCTAAACCACACACACACACACACACCTGCGTATACACGAGCAAGCATTTTTGTAGGACCTAAACGCCCCGTCACTCCAGACAGAAGGCTGTGGTTGGCATGAAAGCGCTATCCCAGCTAACATCTGTACGGTAACTTAGGGCACAACAACTACAGGCCTAATCCCCACGCAGACACAAATAAAAAACAAAGCTGAAAGTCAGGAGCCGGTCCAGGACACTCACTGTCTCTCTGTGTCTCCATTTCTCAGCATTGTGCAAGAGAGTGTGAAGGCCAGGAGTGCCCGTCCAGTTTAAGGGATTTGAATTAAAGCAACATGTTTTGATTGCTGGACGGCTACAATCAAACACAAAGGGTGAGTTGAACAGCACCAGCTTCTGATCCCCAAGGCAATGACTCACTTCTTTAGATGAGTGCAGGGGATGTGTAGGACTCTGAGAAGAGCACTGTTGAAGCAAACAACAAAACAATGGAGAAAAAAAGACAGGAGCCAGACACCAAACACAGCACAACGTTGAAGCAAGTTTTGTGTGGCTCATTGGCGACCTCCACTGTCATGTAGAGGGAACTACTATTAACAACATTTATTCCTGGTGTGCCCAAACTTTTTCTTATAAAGGTCCATAAAGCAAACTTGATTGAGTGGTGTGAGCCAAATATATACCAAACCGTATATATTCAAATTTGCCATGGGTAATTTTCTAATTTATTCTCTAATATTTATAAATAACTACAAAATATGCTTTAAATCATATTGACTAATGCAGTATATCATTTTTTTACATTTTAGAATAGTCATTACAGTAAAATATACACAATCTTATTTATAAAAAAGTTAAATTCTGAATACACATGTCAAGTTTACTTTGATTTGCTCGCAGATGTCTTGTGCAGTTTGCTAACAGTATTTACATTTTAAAAGTCATTTACAAAGATAAATTTACAGTATTTAATTAAATCATTTATTGTCTGTTGTTTTATTGTAGCTCAGCAATAAAACAAAGAAACAACAGGTTATGTTAAATCCGAAATGACAATCACTGTCAAAGGCACTCGCCCCAACCACCTCCCCATCCTTCTCCCTCTCTTTTCAAATGGGATGGGGGGCCAAATCAAAGGATACCATGAGCCAACTTTAGCCCGCAAAAAAACACAAAAAATACACAAGTATTTTTAAGTACACAAAAAATATGTAATAATAGAAAGACTAGAATATGTCCCCTAAATCAAATTCTATAAACCTTTTATTTCACAGACTCTATATATCTACAAAAATATAGTTTTATTTCACAGTGAAGAGCAGAATGTTAATGTTATTATTAACAAACAACAAAAATCTGGTGGCATGAAAAATAACATTTTAATACATTTTAATTTTAGTAGTTATGTGAAAAAGTTTTAATAGTTGTAAAAAATATATAAACATTACAGTTGTTTCAATATAATATATGTAATAAATAAAATTGGCTTAATTATTTTACAGCCTATAAAGAGATAATAAAGTTTATTTTCAAATGTATATGTAAATTTTATATAAAAATGATTTTAAAATATTTTTTACAGCCTATAAATAGAATTAAAACTCAATTCTAAAAGTCTACAGCTTAAATTAAAATATATTTATAATAATAAGAATGTTTTCCAGTGATGGGTTGCAGCTGGAAGGGCATCCGCTGCGTAAAACCTGTGCTGGACAAGTTGGCGGTTCATTGCGTTGTTGCGACCCCTAATGAATAAAGGGACTAAGCCGAAAAGAAAATGAATGAAAGAATAATAGCAAATGTAAACTATAAAGTATAGTCTATTAGTTTTTATTTTTATCCAATCAGTCAACATTTTAATGTGTATGTGATAAACGTGTTATTAGATTCTGCAAATGCTTTTTCTAATATTTAAATGTATTTCTTTATAAATTCGTCTTTATTTGTTCATTTTAAATTTGTTTGTGTGTGACATTATTCTTTACAAATATAAATATTGCATGCAGCATGGTCAAAAACACTGCATGTGAAAAAATGACGACGCATTTTGTGAATAATAACGCAAGACGAACACTTCATGACAACCATATTCAGATTAACAATTAAAATTTATTTTGGAAATTAAACATCCCTATTATCTCTACTTTACTATTATTTAGTAAATAACAAAGCAATGCATTCTATATATGTATATTCACACACTAAAAATATACAATATATCAAAATATTTGTCAATATTTAATTTATATTTTGCCTCTTTTTATTTCAGATTATTGTTATGCAAAAAATAATCATACCCTTATGCTAACTAAAAGGGACATTATTCAGTCTGTCAAATTAAGTTGACACCAATATCTCAGCGCTTTGATTTTAAAACGGATTTCATGGTGTGTTTACCAGACACAGAAGAGGAAAGACAGTTTGATTGACAGCTGGAGGGCGGGACTGCTCTTTAAGCAGGTGAAGTGTGTGCTTTCACTTTGATCTAAGTGTGTGTGTGTGTGTGTGTGTGTGTGTGTGTGTGTGTGTGTGTGTGTGTGTGTGTGTGTGTGTGTGTGTCTGCCAGGCATGGGAAAGTTTGAGGCTGACAGAGTGTGTAGTTGACAGGCATTGGGGAAGTCTAGGGGTTGAAAAAGCATTCTTGAGTAAATACTCCTGAGGGCTTTGTTGTTTGAAGCTAAATCAAAGAGCACTTAGAATGATCACGAGCCAGGAGAAGCCAGCTGTACATTTGTGAAACAATGTGACAACTTGAAATGCGCCTGTCTGTAAAACCCCTGAAGGAGGAGAAACTAAATAACACTCACTCAATTACTTCCAGGCAGGTTTCAAGGGGCTAGAGCTAAAATGTAGCTCCTTCAAAACCCCAAACAAGCATGGGTTAAAATTGAGCACAATTGAAATTAAACCACTCGTGGAAAATAAATGTTCAACTTCCTTTGTTACAGTAAATAATAAACTTGTTTATTAGTTGATAACATGTATAGTCGATGCTGGAATTACGCTGTAAAACTGGTGCTGCACTGACATCTATTGGTCAGACTGCGATACTGGAGTTCAAACTTAGGCCACTAGCAAAATAATGCAAGTTGAACATGCCATGAACTAAGCTCATGAGAATGCAAGTAAACATCTAAAGGATGGACATGACGTTTCTCACGTAACTTGATTGAGATTATGAAGAAGGCTTTTGCAAACAGACAATGAAAGAGAGATAATAGTTGTCTGGATCTGTTACCAGATCACCAACAGATATATCAAGCGCTTTCGAATAAAGCACATCATTGTGATATAAAACAGATTTATAAGCGCATAAATAAGGGTATGTGAATCTTAATCCAATCAACATGGATTATAAAACACTCATGTATAGGCCTACATAAAACTTGGCACGGTTATAATGCCAGAGTGCCAATGCTGTCATGGGTGAATAACAGTGGATTCAGATTTAAAAAATAAATAAATCAGGATCTATGAAACAGTAATACCACACACACGTACACACATGATACACTTCGATATAAACCATGCCCTTGCTATAAACAGCTAAATGGGGTAAAAAGGTTACTGAAAATGAAAAGATGCCAAAACGATGCTCATGTACACTATTGTTCAAATGTGTGGGATCCGTAAGATGTTACACTCATTTAGGCTCATCAAAATATATAGTAAATACAGATATATTATTGACATTTAAAATGGTAGGACTGTACAATTTGGAGAAAAACATCTAATCGCGATTTATCTGATCAAAGTTGCAGTTTGCGATTTAAAATGTCATTTACTATAATTTCAAGAAAGAGCTAGATTTCATGTGGTGGTTTTAATAGCACCAAAGAATAACCAAGCAAAATCACAAATTATGCTATGCTAATGTTTATTTAAAACCTCTTGAAGATGGTTTTTCCCACTAATGTTGTCAGTTGTCATGACAAATTAAGAAAAAAATACAGCATTTTAAATTCAATTAAGTTTATGTATATATAAAATCTTATATATAAAGATTTATAAAAAACTTTTACATTTTAGACCATGTTATATTTTACACGTTGTTCAGGATAATGTGCTTAAGAACTGTTAAAACTTTTAAAAACTATATGCTGGCTACCATATTTAAGAGCGCATCAAAACAATCACAGCTTTTGCGATTTGAAAACGCCACCTTTTTAATCACAATTTCGCTTTAAGAATGATTCATTGTGCCGGCCCATAAACCAGCTTTTTTCATTTTCAAGAAATATAGTTTCAAAAAGAGCATCACTGTGGCATAGTGGGTAGCATGATCGCCTCACAGTAAGAAGGTCAGTGGTTCGAGCCTCAGCTGAGTCAGTTGGCATTTCTGTGTGGAATTTGCATGTTCTCCCTGCGTTGGTGTTGGTCTCCACCGGGTGCACCGGTTTCCCCCACAAGTCCAAAAACATGCGCTATAGTTGAATTAGGTAGGCTAAATTGAAGCCAAAAAGAAAATAAATGAATGAATAAAAGAATGAATATTTTTAAAAACTCTAAGCGCATTTATTAGCATTGTAACTCCAGCTATAGGTCTCAATCTTATACTGATTTGTTGTTCCAAAAAAGTATGTATATTTTTGTGGAATCTGTGACTCTACTTTCAACTTTCTTTCTTGAAAGTTCAAATGTGTTTTCTTTTTTTTTTTTTTAAGATTAACAATTTAACACTTCCTTGTTGAACAAGTGTTCATTTCACAGTGAAAAAAAAGCCTCAAATTTGAACAGTAGTGTAATTTATAATGTCATAATCTTCAGTTAATTTCTTAAACTAGTATGAAAAGCAAATAGTAAAATACATCTCTTCTAAAGGTAAAAAGTGAAAAAGTACACAGATTCTGATATTCCCGGATCGGTTTCAGACCTCATTTACAAGTGCAAATAAATCTTATGTAAATCAGATGTGCATTTGGGTCTGCAATGTAAGAACATGGATCAAATTTTCCTGTCAATTTAAGTCATGCGACACTGAAAAAAAAAAAAAAAACGCATGACACCAACCGAGAAAAATGTTATTGCACTATAAAATAACTGTTCGAAGCTTCATTACTCCAGTCTTTAGTCACTTGATCCTTCAGAAAATTATTATTATTATTATTAATGGACATAGTAATAAAAGCAATAATGTCTGGAGTAATCTTTTCATTTGAAACCACATTTTTACCACATTTACATTTTTTACAGAATAATTTTCTTTAAGACGAAAAAAAAAAACATTGAAAAAAAAAATGGCCTCAAACATTTGACCGTTAATGTACTGTATATGTAGTTTAATCATTAAAAACTGAAGGGTTAACAAATTTAAAATAGGTATCAAGAACTGCAGTTGTTAATGTGTCTAAACGATGTCAAAAACTCTCAATTTTCACTCTCTCACAAAAACTAGTGTATTTTTCTATGTTCACCTTTTTCCCAGTTTACTTAGGAAACTGAAATGATGACATGTCCCACAGCGCATCTCTTTATTCAGAGGCACAGTTTGATGAGGTCAAAGAGTGTAGACGTTCTCAGATATCCGGTATTGTTTAAATTTTTCTGCTCTGCATAGACCGTGAATATCCTGCTCATGTCACCAGGTACAGCGCAAGCATGAGACACAATAACAAACATTCCCATTGACAGGACTTAAACAATGCAGGTCCACAAATCTGTAAAAACAGTGCATTTAAAAAAAAAAAAAAACGGCAGCTAAAGTCGCCAGAGCGTGAGTTGATAGAGGTGCACTGAATCAGGGACAGCGTCTGAAACATGACAGCTGAGATCTGATTTTAATCCATGAAGAAAAGCCTATAATCAGTCAAATGATTCATCTGAGCTGGGTCAATAACAACAGTGGTTGAGAAGTGCACATAAAAAAACATGTAACCAATGCTTGACTAATAATTAGTGAAACTGATCTAATTCAAACACATTTTGGGCAAAACAAAACAAAAAAAAAAAAAAAAAAACCCACAGTCAATTAATCAGACTAAATGTTGATTCATTTCGCATTAATTACTTAATTTGAATTTATTTAATAGTTTTACATGGAGAGAATTGACTAGTGTCTAACAGATATGAGGTTGAAATGAGGGCCTGTTGAAGCAGGTCTGGATTATTCTAGAATTTCACTCTTCACCATTTGCAATATGATACTGGGTTATTAAAATATTTCAAAACTGTATTTACCAGTGTGACAGCACTGTGATGGTTAAGACCAAAGGTTATGTGATTTAAAGGTTAAATATGTTTTTCAAAGCTATCAGATGCATAGATAGCTAAATGTTACGTTAGTTTTAGAAATAATAAACAATTAAGATACAAATAAAATACAAGTTTAAATAAACATGTTACCCACTATCAAATATATAAAATAAATAGTATTTAATTGTATTTCCTGGAAATACCACTTTTAGTAAATACATTAAATTGATAGTGAAATTAAATTGTATGTACATGAGATGACACTGAGTTATTAATTATCACCAATAAGCTTCAGAAAAAGGTCTGGAGTTATGCTCAATTTACCATGAATCATTCTTTTGAAATGGTTCACCTAGTAAAATGAAAAAAAAAATCAGAAAGAGCAACACTGATTTATAAGTTATCCAAACCTCCCAATGAGCCAATATGGTGTATATAATCTTTCATTTATTCCAACAAGGACTGAAATGAGGAAACCCTTAATATGCTTTAAAAAATGTGTTTTATATTATATTACATCATATTACTTTATAATTAACAATTACTTTTTAAATTACCATCAGTATTTCAACTTTTATTTTTAACAAACATGATTTACACTTTTAAATTAAAATCAAACTTTATTATAGTATTTTACTAAAGCAATTTCTATTAATATGCATTACAGTATTGTACGGGTGAACCACACTGGACATTTTTTAGAAACACCAGTCTCACTGTACACAATGCAATAGAAAAAGCCTGAGGGACAGAGAGAAAGAAAATACAAGAAAGTCAAGAAGGAAGGCAGGTTCAGACACATATATAAAATAAATTCTATAATTTATATAAAAAAAAAATATATATATATATATAATTTTCCATCCAAAATACAAGTGGGGATAAAAACTCAATCTAACAATCTAACTACAGTTGTTCAAACGAATCAAAAAGCACCTATGAACTGACAGCTCCTCTCCGCTGTGTTATGGAGAAGAGTGTTTGCTGTTGTTCTGTTCTGGGACATCACATGAAGAAGCAACATTATCCTCAGCTCCTTTGTCAGGCGGTTTGTAATGAGCCTGTAATGAGTTCATGTAAAATGCAGAGGGAGATCATCTATCTCACCCTAAGCAGGGGTCCTCACAGCTCTAAACTGACACAGACGCCCTATTTCGCCCTCTCAATAGGAGGTAGTCAAAGACACAAAAATTATAGAAGTGTTTATGATACAGCTGCTCTTGGATGCGTTTTCAAACAGAATCAAGTTGGTATTAATTATATGGCTAATAAACTGTCTAAAAATTCTCCAACAGAAAATAAATATTTTCCATTAAAAAAAAAAAAGAATTGTCAAAATGAAATAAGCCCTTTTAATAGAAGCTACAAAAGCCTACTTTAGATAGTTTAACATTATTGCCAAATTTTTTCACAAAGAGAGAGATAATGCCTTACTGAAAAAACAAACAAAAATGAGTACGATTTATATATAAAACTAAGAAATGAATGATCAGCCAACCCCTAAATCAATCAATCAATCAATCAATCAACGCTGTTTGTTTAACAGGACCATTCATTAATCAAATTTCATCTTTAATGAAGAACTGCAGTTAAATGTCAGGCCAAGGACATTATCTGTTTTTTTACAATTTTTTTTAAGGGTAAAGTTATTTTAACAATATCATACATTAATTACAAGTATATGTTATAATACCTTTTGAAATGAACCATGATTCAATAATAGCAAATGTGATAGTATGTTTTCACCACATTAATCACTGCACCATTTGTATAACAAATGCTTAAATAGTGGTCAGTGAAGCAAAATCATGAAACATTTGTGGTTTTTCTCATTTTTAGTTTTGTTTGTAGGCAAAAACATGAATGACGTTCGTTGTAAATGGTTTATAAAAAGGTACAAATAGCAAAGTCTAAAATACAACTTTTATATGAGACCAACCACTTATCTACTTACTTACTAATGTTTTCCAAGATCTTTTACAGCTACAAAACACAAGCCAGTACAGAATTCAATCAAGCCGACAACAGTGAACCCTGTCTGGACAACGTATGGGGGAGAAGTCGATACAGTAGATTCCGAAACATCTGACTTCTGCATGTTTCCATTTTCGATAACGGAAAAATAATGTTTTACAGATTACAAAATTAAAAGACCACATACATACAGTACATACAGGATTCGCCACTATTAAACACTCCACATAATGCACAGGATGCTTTGACTGTCTCATCAATAGACTTACCGATAAGTTTACAATAATGTGTTGATCCCCTGCTAACGTTACTTGAACTGATGCCGCAGGTGCAGAGTTTTTGTTGTCAGACGACTGCATATAAATATAACTTTAGGAAAAATGCACAAATAAAAAATGTAAATGTAACTAAATTTAACTAAAACATGTTCTCACGATATGTTAAAATATTAGCAGTCGCTAACTTCAGACATGTTCATGATTTCAAGTGTGTCTAAGCAACGGACGCAGCTGTAATCTCCATAGCTTTTACTTTTTCTCCTGCGTTGTTTTCCAAATATTACGGTAAACTCCAATATCTTCCGGGTTGTTCCTTCAGTCAGGATCGGGATTTGTGTGCGTAGACTAAATGCATGAGTTATAAAAATCCCAAGGAACACCACATATTAAGGTTTTTACGGGGAATGTTTTTGATTATTTTTGTGTAATGCTCCGTTAACCAAATTGCACGTTCACATTTTTTAAATAATTAAAAGTAAACCATTAAATCAGTAACTGCTTTATTACGTTTTTAGTTTTAAGTGCAAATAATGTTTCTAACACAATTTAATTAGAAAGAACAGAATTGCAAACTTAAATCGGAGGTCCCCTTGGACTCATGGTAGAGGCATCTGTTAGTTTGTGATTTACTATACTTGCTTATAGGAACTGTAGTTTTTATCTTAACAACATGAACGCCTGTATGATAACTAAAAACTACATTTCCCAGGAGGCACTTGTAACGCAGGTGCAACGGCAACTTGTTGCCTCGTGAGGAAAATAGGGGTGACCTCCGCAATCAGAGTAGTGGGAGAGCAGCTGTCATTCGTAACCAGCAGAAAATGGTAGGAAAATTTCATATTGCAACTAATGTTTTAAAACAATTTCACGTTTTGTTGTTAATACGTTATCATGCTTATGGAAACTGCGAGGTTAACGTCAAAGCTTTGAGTCGAATAATACCAGGAGCTATTTTCTTTATGTTTGTGCTGTTAAATTACAAAGACTTGTATAATGATCATTTAATCACTTATTATAAGACAATAAGAGTCATGCACTTTTGTATTCATGTGGTATTTTATTAAATCGTTCGTAATTTTAAATTGCATTCACAGTCTATTCAGTGTACAAGTCTTAATTATTAATTCAAAATATGATTAATTTGCAACAGATGAGTGAAAGCAGCGGAGAAAGTGAGTTAATTGAAGAACTGAGTAAATGTCTCTCGGTTTAAAAATATCCCACTCAGCACGTCATTCTGAGGTCTGGCAGAGTTTGCCAGGACTATTTATATGTTCTAACACCATGAGCTTCCTGCTCATCTCTACTGGCTGAATGTTGTCATATATAACTCTTTTCTTTGTTCACATTAGTTGTTCATAATTATTTTCCTTTTTTGTTATAGTCTGAGCCTATTAGAGTCTTGGTGACCGGTGCCGCAGGACAGATCGCATACTCTCTGCTGTACGGCATTGCAAAGGGAGATGTCTTCGGTAAAGATCAGGTAGAAGCAGGATTTGGCTTAGGCAATGGCCCGTCACAACCAATTAAACACTGTTGTGTCATTCAGCATGTGGTTTGACTTATTCCAAGAATAAGCTCCATATATGTCTGACAAACACCTGATGAGATTATTTCATGTGTCATTTATTGTTGCATTTATGCAAGGCACACTCTTATGATCAGTTTCTCTCTCTCTCTCTCTCTTTAGCCTCTCGTTTTGCTTCTGCTGGACATCACTCCCATGTTGCCTGTGCTGGAGGGTGTTGTTATGGAGCTGCAGGACTGCGCCCTTCCACTTCTGAGAGGTACACGCATACAGTAGAATGAGTGTTATGAGGCCCTGTGTTTTCTAAGCTTTGTGCGAGTCTTGCGGTTTTTAAGGCTTGTGTTTTCATTGCACAAATGACAAGAGCACAGAGCAGTCTGATTGGTTAGCCATATGATCCCCAGCTGAAAGGGCTGCTAGACTTATTAACGGTGGTCCCTATTAGAGAATGGAATGGGAAGATTGACAGTAACATTAGAGCCTATGTGGGGGAAGGGGGCTACTCTTTCTATAGTGACAAATGGAAAAAAAAATATATATTAGAGCAATTCAGTGCAAATGTCAACCTTGCCATGAAAAAAAAAAGTTTTCACCAAAAAAACGGAAACAGTTTCAGGGTTTTTTTTGTTGTGTGTGTGAACAAGTATTTACAGTACTTTGGAAATACTCAAAAATGTCCCTGTCAATGTTTTCAAACTATTCTATTTGATTTACCAAAGTCACACAAGTGGTAATTTCACATCTATCACATCCATAACGGAGAGATGTCACATGCGTGACAACACTTTTTCTTCATAAATGTGAAAATATTCAATTAAATAAAACCAAAAATTTTTGTTCTATAGAGAGCCAGCTCATATCCTTTTGATTATTATAGTTTCTTTTGGGTTGTGCAGTTTATTTTGCAGAATTTCTACAAAAAATTTTGTATACTCTAAACCTTTCGTCAAATCCATAACGCATGTTTATTGTCCTAATTTAAAGTACAAAACATGTCTACAGATTAATATTTTTCTGATACCTTAACTCTTTGGTTAATTGTTCTGCAAAACATAAACAGATGTTTCAATATAATGTTAAAATATACTTTCTATGCGAATTTATTTTTTTAGTTTTTACTGCAATTGTCACATCCATAACGCTGGAATTGCTCATAAGTATTCAACTCAAAGCACCTTTAGTTAGAGCATAGGACTGAGACTCGATTTGTGCATGGCTGCACAGTTCCAACACTAATCAAACACACCTGATTCAACTAATCAAGGTGTTCAAAACTACTAGAGACTATTAAGCAGGTGTGAGTTGGTGCTTGGAGCTAAATTATGCAGAGCTGCGGCCCTTGAGGAACTGAGTTTAAGACCATTGAGTTGGAGCATCTTTGGCAATTGGTACAGAATCAAGTATTTTAGGGTACAATGTGGGTGTAAAGCTTTTCAGGTTTTTTGCCATTCTTCTCTGTAGATAGTCTCAAGGCCGATCTGCTGTGTGATGGATAAGGTCTGTCAGTAAATGGACATTTTAGGTTTGATGTTAGATTGCGTTCAAGTCCAACTCTGGCTGGGCCACTCAAAAATGGTAATAACCAAAGCTCGGTGGGTCCTGGAGGAACTCTAGTAAGAATCTTGGTTTTTCCAAACTTCTTCCATTTGATGGAGGTCACTTGCTCCTGTGAACCTTAAATGCTACAGAATTGTTTTGTAGTCTTCTCCAGATCTTGTTTAAACGCAGTCCTGTTTCTCAGCTCTGTGGATTCTTACTAGATTGGATTTGCTCTAAAATGTGCATGCATTTCCAGTTGTTGGACTTGTCTAATCTGATGAATTTGTGTTACAGAGGTCATCCCCACGGATAAAGAGGATGTGGCATTCAAAGATTTGGATGCTGCCATCCTGGTGGGCTCAATGCCAAGGAGAGAGGGCATGGAGAGAAAGGATCTACTGAAGGCCAATGTTGCCATCTTCAAATCCCAAGGGGAGGCCCTTGACAAGTATGCAAAGAAAACCGTTAAGGTGAATAACAGCCTCATGATGTATTGCTGTAAATTGCATAGCTAATTGACCAAGCCTGTAAATGTCAATACAATATCTTGACCCTCATGTTTTAATATGCAGGTCCTAGTTGTTGGCAACCCAGCCAACACTAACTGCTTAATTGCGGCTAAATCTGCACCATCCATACCCAAAGAGAATTTCTCTTGTCTAACACGTCTGGATCACAACAGGGCTTCCTCACAGGTAACACAAACTCTGCTGGACAACCCACCATAATGGAGCACAATTCAAAGAGATGGAATGGTTCAATCTATACCCGTTTCACACTCGCTCACACTACACAATATGTCCTCTAGGTGGCATTACGTTGTGGCATTGCACCAAACAATGTGAAGAATGTGATCATCTGGGGAAATCATTCATCTACGCAGTACCCTGACGTCCACCACTGCAAGGTGAATGTGCAAGGGAAGGACGATGCCTGGCTGAAGGGAGAATTCATTTCTGTAAGTGTCTTTGACTTTCTCCTCCTGTAGAGGTCACTGTTGGTCTATTTTCTATGCTACTAAAGTAATTAGGAGGATTATGATTTGAGTAATAAGGCTATTAATTTGCACAGGCAAACATAGTGGTCATGCAAACTGAATGTAACTGATTGGAATGATATTATCAGATTTATAATCTATTGTTCTACATCATTGTTCCTTCTCAGACGGTGCAGCAGCGAGGTGCTGCAGTCATCAAAGCCAGGAAACTCTCCAGTGCCATGTCAGCCGCCAAGGCCATCTGTGACCACATGAGAGACATTTGGACTGGCACTCCTGAGGTCAGCTTTTTAAGGGTCCTTCACACTGGTATAAGCCTATTCTGAGACCATCATTGCCCACTCTCACTCGCACACATTATGGGAGTTAATCATAATGTATAGCATACTAGTAATTTTATACACAATATGTTGATTGCACAATATGAGTCTCTTCTTAATTTAATTTTAAATTAAGCTATACGTTTTTACAAAGGTGTTGTGTTTGTTTTATAGGGTGAGTTCATTTCAATGGGTGTCTATTCCACTGGAAACTCTTATGGAGTACCTGAGGACCTCATTTACTCATTCCCCATTTCAATTAAGGTTTGTTATTAAAATTACCAAAACCTTCTTTTATCTATTCATTACAGTTTTCAACCCTGTGATCTTATTTACTCTGAATCTTGAGGTCAAATGACTTCTCTCATACAAATCATACTCTTTTAAATTAGAGCACAATTTGTTGTCAGTATTGGAACATGTTTCTTTTTTCTTCAGGATAAGAACTGGAAAATTGTTGATGGACTCCCCATTAACGACTTCTCAAAAGCCAAGATGGAGGCAACAGCAGCAGAATTAGTGGAGGAAAGAGACACTGCTCTCTCTTTCCTGGGTGTTTGACGACAAACTCAACCATCTACAACACTGTTAGATACCCAGAAAACTCCAGAAGCACGTTTGTAAAACACTCCAGTAAAACTGTGTTGTCTTCCCCTGAAACTGTTACACAAATTGTAGAACTCTGTGTCTGTGTGTGTACTTAACTTTTTCAGCTGGATATTGACTAATAATGCAGAATTGAAACCTAGTCTTGCATGGACTTTGGGTGTTTCCCTTCCTCTTTTTGGTCTTCCAGCTAAACACATCTTTTACAGAAGAAAGCAAGATATTTATTTATTTAATTATTTATAGACTGTCCTGTTCAGTTCAAAGCTGCATAAAGGAGGATCAAAGCCTGGAAAGGGCTTAAGTGGACATCAGCAATCAGAGTACATTAGGTCTTTCTGTGTCATTGTCCAGACTGAAGTTTCAGCTGTTACATGTATGACAAAAGTTTGTCAGAAACTGTCAAGTAACATTTCATGAGTTAATTTAAGAGCTTTGGTTAATGTAATATGATTTTATGTAGAATCCAGCAATAAAACAAACATTAAAATACATTCTTGAATGTAATACTACTGTTTTATTTGTTAAAAAAAAGGAAAGAAAAAAAAAAATATATATATATATATATATATATATATATATATAGTTTACAATGTCTAGAACAATGTCTAAAACTTACAAATCACTAGTCAGTGCAATTTCATACATATTGTTCAGATTAAGAATATTTTTTTCACCTATATTTTTTTCAAGATAATATTTTTCCAAAAATAAGGAATATTGAACGTGTTTTGTGTAGCATAACATGAGGTGTATGAAAGGATGTCTGGATGTTTTATCCTGCAAGGTCACTTTTTTTTTCTTCTTTTTGCAGACGTGGCTTGCCTTCTATGTTGCCAAATCACAGTAGAAAAACATTTCTTTTAAATAATTACAGTTTTATAAAATAATAGTTTTTATGTATAATTGGCTTAAAAATACAGATTTTCAGCAATGAATTTCAATATTTATATAGATTTGGTGCTATTATCCATGCTACTACAGTATTAATACGTGTCATAGTAATGTTTCATTCCACAAAAGATGACAAAGAGATCATCGTATTTGCCAAACAAGCAAACAAAACACAACCTGCAGTGGTTCCCAAAGTGGGGGTAGCGGGACAATTATGGGGTCGCTTTGTGGTTTCCAATTGTAAAATACATTTATTAAAACTATTAGAACAACTATTTTTTATCCATTACCCACAGAAGATAAACAATATTAGTTAATGGTTCTTAAAAACACCAGGGTAAATTTTCAAATACAAATTTGCAATTAAATAGAAAAAAATTAATACAGACCACAACTGAACATTGAGGATGATCTCTGTGGCAGTCTCACCAAAAATAGACTTATGCTAAAACATTGTCCACAAATTTATACAGGCCTACTGCTTTGCGTGCAACATTTGTATATTTATAACTACCTCTGAGGAATGTCGGGGTCACAAGTCACTGGGCTTGCCATACTGGCATTGTTATATTGAGATTCGTGGGCTGAAATGGTTGGGTACCCCAGCTATAAAGGATAGCACTCCACAAGTAGCTTGTTGATAGAGGACATGGCAACACTATAGACAACCAATGAGAAACACCTCAGGTAAAATACTGTGCTCTCATTGGTTCTTGTGAATTTGCATATTTCCTTTTGGGGTTAAAGCCACTCAATGCTATAATAAAATTTGTATTTTTTAACTTCACAAATTATAAAGAACCGATTTATTTTCCTTTAAGATAATAATAAAGTGTACATGTATACTTTCCTCAATCGCCATTAATAATACTGAGTAATATAAACTGCTTAAAATGGGTGATATGTGACGAATAAATTGTTGGCAAGTAAACAGGCATTGTAAGCTAACACATTTTCAGGGTATGATGTTAAGGACAATTTTAAAACAATGTTATAAGTAAAGCACTTCCGCAGTGTGCCTATGACCCGCACTGCTGGTTTACGAGAGAAGAAAGTTGGTTGGCTAGCGAGGAAAACACGTCGCTGTTCCGGAACAACCTTCAGCAGCTGCCCAACAGCATCCTCCTCCAGCTTGCAGAGTAAGACACTTCAAATATACTTTCACATTCGCTTTGCACTTATATTTTACCACCACAAAACCACCTCCTTTGTCGTCTTCCTGAACCACGTCTAAAAGCGACGATTTTCGATGCAAAACCATCGAGCATCTCTCATATATAGTCAGGAGAAAACATCGCTGTTCACTGTCTGCAAAAGTACTGACGAAAATACTGCAACAACGCGTGCAAATCCATGTTTAACGATGCTGTTGCGACGACAAACATTCAAACTCGTATTATAAGAAAATAGAGTATACAGCTGATTAACTTCGCCGACAAAAAGAAACAAATTTGACCCTAAGGACGCGATCCGGATCGGGTGGACGTGAGCGCGTGATCGTGCAAGGGCTGATGTGACGTGTCGTAAATGACGGGCTGCGCGCGAACGCAGTTCCTTCACTTTCTTACACACAGCAGGGAAGCATATTTCACGGTTTGGTACAGCACACAGTTTCCTTAAAGCAATAAATGCTCTGTGAGTAAAGGTCGCTGTTTATTCACCATGAGTTACTCGATAGTCAGTGGGAGGAGAGAAAGAGAGAGAGTAGGTTGACTTAAAAGCGCGTGAACGGTAGAGGAAAGCGCTCTTCAACAGAATGAGAAAATCGATCAGCTGACCTTCTGTCTTAACACTACTACCGATAAGCTTCGCATACTGAAAGGATTGTATTTGCGTTTCCGTTGTCCCCATGATTTAAGCGGAT
Source organism: Danio rerio (assembly GCF_052040795.2). Classification (NCBI taxonomy): domain Eukaryota; kingdom Metazoa; phylum Chordata; class Actinopteri; order Cypriniformes; family Danionidae; genus Danio; species Danio rerio. The sequence continues at coordinate 25,716,182 of NC_141037.1, forward strand.
TTATCAAAAAAACTGGATTATTAATGTTGTGATAATTAAGAGCAATTAATTGAGTTTAAAGGACAGAGACATTAGCAGTATGTCGCTTTACGTTGAAGGTAAGAACTTGCATACATTTAGTTTCTTTAAACTTTATACATGACTTTTATACTCGTTCTTAATTTTAGGTCGATGTCACTGTTATTTAGGGATAAAATAGATCGTATTGCAGTGTGAACAAGCTGTCAGTTGAATTCAGATGAGAGTGAGAGCTGAATGGACCCCTCAGTCTATGCTGTATGATACACTGGGAAAGTTGCTCTAGAAATGTGGCTAGACTGAATTGGAAAGATTGTACCGTGTAGACTGTCAGTCTGTTCTTTGGTTTGGTTTGGCTGTAAGAAGTCTGGTTCTCTGACAGCTATTCATTTGGCCTGACAGTGTCTGTAATTTAAAAAGATTTTATATTGAACTCTATTATAAAGGATGCTTACTGAGTCCTGTGTCTGCTTGTGTCCAACAGTATTTCGGATGTGCAGTCTGATCTAAAAGTATGAGGTCACGTTGAAAATCTTGAATATGACATCTTATTTAAACCTATAAATAAAAAAGAGCTTTACGACTTTGGAATTAAATGAACTATTGTTAAATAAAGTGCCATTCAAAAGTATAAAGTAATTAAGACTTTTATTCTTTTTTTGGGCGGAAAGGGATGCTTGAAGGCGGCTTTATTTGTTAAAAACAGCAACATTGTGAAATGTTATTACAATTTAAAATAACTTGTATAATTAGATATACTTTAAATACTGCAGTAATAGCATCAAATTACATTAGTTTCATCATTCTTCTGAAATAATCATAACAAAATGTTTTGGTGCACAAGAAATTTTAATTAAACTTAAAAAAATAAATAAATTTGTAAAAGCTGTGACACATTTTTTCAATGTATGTTTGAAGAACTGAATTTATATTAAATTGAAAAATATTACCACTACTTTTAATCAATTTAATGAATAATTTCTAAATAATATAGTTTTTCTAATAAAAATAAAAGCAAACCTTTGATGGTGTGAGAACATGATTCTGTGCTTTGTATGGGTAAATATCATGTAAGCAAATTTGAACAATTCATGTAGTGACCTCTTACACAGTCTGTCAGAAGTTTGTACTACCCCAAGGAATCTTTGCCAATTTTCTTTAAGTCTAAACTTCAGTACTAAAGTAAATAAAGCAAAAGAAGGACATGCAAATATACACTTTCAGTCAATTTCTTATGCCCATAGTATCTGGTGGATTCTCTGTTTGCAGGTGCCCTTTGACCCTTGTAGAACTCGTCTGATGACAGCAGCTTACTGAGAGTTTATGGATGCACTTCACATCATGCATTCTTTGCTGTGAAGAAAAAAGGAACACCTTTCTTCAAACAAACTGCATAGAAATGAACTGCTCATAGAATCATTAGTAAATGTCATGTAGTATATACATTACTGCTAATGGGGGCACTCTGACAGACTTTAACACTGTTAGAAACTGTCTATATTTACCCCAATGAGCTATTTCTAACTTACCTGAACCTAAAAGTTTCTCTGGCTGGTGAAACCAAATGTAATTAGGATAATGCAGCAGCATTAAAGAGCCTTTATCATGCAGTCAGAATCTAATAAATCCATTAAAACCCATCTTTCAAAAATGATGTACTTAAACGTTCTTTCATATTTGTATATATGAATATGAAAATTAACCCCACCTCCACTACACCACACCAGCTCTGACCTGCCCCAATTTCTTTCTTCTCTCTTGACTGAAGTAGCAAACACTGCACAATGGCAAGTGGCAATTTTGGAAAAATGATTATATGTATGTCAAATATTGCAGTTTCAAGACTGAATTTAATCAAACGCTGAATGGATTATTGTCTGGAACTGTACAGAGAGCTCTTCTTCGTGTGTTGCTGAAAAGTTCTGTTATAATCAGTTAAAAACTATAATGCACAATTAATCTGGGATATTATTATCATATTGGGTGTTGAATGAAATTTACCTTAAACTAGTTAGCCATTGCATTCCAGAAATAGATTGCATCTTTAAATGAGGGTATTCTTGCTTTAGTTTGAGGGTGCCTAAGAACCTGTAAATCCCCCATAACTAGACCTGGCTCTCCACTATTGACATGAATTGAATTTTGGTTTGACTAGGTTATCAAACAGCTAATATGTGGCTAATGTTGCCCAAACCTTATTGCTGATTTCTATCAGCATTCACATTTTCACCCCAGGAAGTCTTTAAATAATGTTTTTATTTATATTAAACTAATTAATTAAGATTTTACCACTATACATTTTTTGTTTTTTGTTTTGTTGTAGACTTTACCAAAAGTCCAGATTAATGTAGCATTGCTAGTAAAATTACCTCTCGCATCACCCCATCATTTCTTCTCAAACGCATGAAGCACAAATCAATATCTCATGTACCTTTATTTATTTATTTAGTGGGTAAATAGCTGTACAAGTGAAATATTGTGCAGTCAGCTGGTCATTAAAGCAAAATAACCCCGGCTCATCCTGTTAGCTGACTGTACATTATCACTGCCTGCTTTATCTCCAGCTCCTCCAAAGAGACTCTATCTGTATAGTGAATAACAGTGTTTGCTTAATGACTAAACAACTGACCAACAGTTCAATAAACTATGAATCAATGTCAAGATGCTGTAGCTTTACATGTAGGTATGAATAATGTTAATGCTCGTACAACAGGGGTAAAAAAATTTGTTGCATTAGACGCACAAATACAAATTCTAAGAAATCATAAAGGGTGAAAGGTGACTGTCTTTTAGAGGCAAGGTAATTAATTAAATGGGTGCATGAAGAAGAAATGTAGTCAAACAGGATTGACTCTGGTTCTTAGAGTTCAACCAAGGTAAAATACGTGCTGTTCATGGTGCGTATCTTGTTCTGCCTGTCTTCCCAACTTTTATATCTGCCTCAACTCTCCAATAAATAAAAATATACAAAATAATAGTAATTAAAAATAAAGTAATTCCTCCTCAGAGGAGTAATTAATTTTGAGTAGACCTTATCAAACAGAATTTAGCTTCGTGTTTGTGGTAGAACCGGAAAATTTGAGTCACACCTTAAAGTACAGCCAATCTTAATGGTTGACTTTACTGCAAATTAACCTCAAGCCCAGTGATTGATGTGTGTGGAGTTACACTCAGCAGATTCTCTCGATAACATATCTATGCTTTTATGGTTTGTGGTATATGATTTTTTTCATTGTGGGCCACAATGATCAGGCAAACTACTATTGAAACAGTTTATATTAGCAGACAAAATAAGTATTAAAGGGGACATATTATATGAATTTCACCTTTGCATGCTCTTAGAACATAAAGGGGCATATACAGTACACACTGTAGATATAATAAAAATGATCAGTGAGGTGTTTTGAGCTGAAATTTCAAAGACACATTATGGAAACATCTGCAACTAATATATGAATGATATTTTTGTTGTTGGGCTATCACCAAACAAACTGTACATGTCTTTGGCTTTATATTATGAGAATTTTCACATTAATAATGCTTGATTTTAACTGCAGGTCTCAGTAAAGAGTTATTGAGCAACTCCAACGGGATGGCTCAGTTTCAGGAAGTGATGCGACAGCAGCTGGAGAGCTCTATGCATGTTGAGCTGGAGAAACTCTTAAGCACAGCCAAAGGTGCAGGTGCTGAGGTAAGATATAAGCTAAAAAACTGAAGAAAAAAAGCTCATTCTACCTTGTTATCATAAGAAAATATATATGTACACTACCTTTTGAAATTTTGGGGTTAATAAGATTTTTTATAATGTTTAGAATAAATTAGATAACTAGAATAAATTCATAACTAGAATAAATTGTTACAAATGTATTTCTCATAATAATAATAACGATAATAATAACAAACATTTTTAGAAAGAAGGCTACTTGATTATTCTTCTTAAATTTAAATTTAAGACTTCAATTCAATTTAAAACTAAGTAAAAATGGCCTTATGTTCTAATAAACTAATAATTGTTCCATCTGACTTATGATTTTATTATACTGGATATCATTTTTAATTATTAAAATGAGCCTTGTTTGCTTTGCGCCGCCCCCATGTCATTTATTATCCTTAAACATTAGTGCATAAAAAAAAAGGAGAAATCAAGTGATCCCTTAGTACGTGGCATACTGAAGTATCCGAGCAGCAGATGAATGATATGACAGTATGACAGACTAGATTAGATCCTCTGTTGACCTGATGTTGAATTAGCCTCATCATGATGTAGCTTCTCTTTTTTTCTTTGACTTTTCTTCAGCCCCTATGTACCAGGTTCCTCCTCGTCCCCTTTCATCTTCACCCCGTCTTTCATTTTTTAATGAAATTAAATTGTGAGCTAACTTAAGCAGGTTAGATAGTAAACCTCTGAGCTGTTTGGCGTTTCCTCAGCACCAGATGGTAATAATTAGGCTTTGCTGTCATCACAGTGACACATACTGACCGATTGTGCCACCCTCCCTCTCCATACACAGACTCCCATAATCCCACCCATACATTTACTGCCAAATGACGTATCAAATTACACACCCTGCTAGCGCAAATAAAGTATGATAAGGAGGTGGGATGTTATCATGTTTACAGTTCATAGTTGTGCCACGTTTATAGAGACAACCACATGCTTTTGTATATGATTTATTTCTGATAATAAAATAAATTCATAATAATTATTATTCTTATAAAGCTATGGTATACTTTGATTCTAAAATTCTAAAGTAAAAATTATTATTTTGTTAGCATTTTCTGATTTTACATGCAGTCCTCTATTATATGTATTTTATATATATATTTATTTTACACTCTAATATACATGTATAAATACATTAAATAAAGCAGCATTTGTTTTTTTTATATATATATAAATACCACTAGTAATAGTACAGACTATACTGAAATGTTATGCCATCCCTAAATGCATATTATTTGATATAAACGTGTTAAGTTCTACTTGACATCTACAGTACTTAAGTGTTAACTGCTGTTCTCATCAATCAATATTGCCCCTCCAGCTTCTTTCAAGGTTTATTTATCAACGTTACACTTTGATTAGAGTACAGCATTATTGATGTAACTTTAAATTCTCAGCAGGCACAAGGAGTTTTATGGATTTTCATCAAACAGGTTTTATTTTTAATGATGTGCTCAATGAGAAGCCTGAGTACCCAGCGATCTTTCACAGCAGGGCTTTAATTATTTCAGATGCCTTTAGGAGTTTTAATTGCCAGATTGTACATACCAGGGTTATAAAGTTATGCCTGCAGGTTTTTTAATGCTGAAAATTTTGCATATTTATTTATTTGAAAAGTTAACAAGTAGACTAGAGTAATAGTAATGCAAATCATTGCAGAATAGTGACAACTGATCCTTAGAATAAAATCAAGTCAAATGTAAAATGAAGTAGAAATCCACTCCACAATAGGGCACACCACAATAACTATTACAGTATTTCCTATGCTCTTCCCCAGGTCTCTAAAAAGGATTTTGAAGGCTTCAGGAAGTTATTCCACCGATTTCTCCAAGTCAAGGGACCTTCAGTAGAGTGGCCGAAAATCAACAGGCCCCCTGAGGACTCTGTAAGATAAACAATTGATCATACGCAAACCTATTTCTTACTCTCACTTTATTCTGTTGTATGTTTTTCTTACTAAATTATGTTTGTCATTTATTATTTTAATGGCATTATATGTTGCATAGAGGGTTAGAATAGTATATGATGTCTGTTTTGTGGGTGCTGTTGTGCAGCAGTTCTCTCGTCCAAAACTAATTTCTCCTAAGATAAACAATAAATATTACCTTAATGCTGACTCACTCATATTTTTCATTGAGCCCAGATTTTGATTGTATAGACTAAAAATATGCAGAGAACGTCAAGCCTTGTATATCTATACACACTTCAGTAATTAAAACAGACGGGCAGCACTCAGAGCCTCTGCTTTGAGTCTCATGTGTGGGCATCAGTATTGCCGATGGCTCTGGGAATTAGCCAGCAGTGATTAAAAGCTGTCCATATTCCAGCTTGAATGAATTAGCTTGACATTCATTCACTTGTACTTATGTATCCAAATACTTTTGGTCCAGTTAGATTTACGGTATTAGCTTATAGATTTATTCTGTTGAAATGACTTGAATTGATGAATTGATTTAACACTGATTCATTTTTGTAGGCAAGGATGTAGCAAAAAATCTATAACCAAAAGTGTGTCTCAGGACCTTTTACAGCTGGTTTTAGCATGTATTTTCAGTGATCTGATCACAAGGGGTCAACTGAGACTTGTCACAGTTTATTCCACCTGGTATTAACATGCTTTCAGTGCAACATCTATGTACTACTGAGTGAACAAATTCATGTTATGTGATGCAAAGTAGCTTGTTTTAGTGCACTTCCGTACAAAACATCCCATAATGGTCACGTGTTGGGTCAGTCGGTGGAAACTAGATGGTCTTTTGTGGCCATTTGATGAATTTATTGAAATACGTTTTTACACTACCAAAAAAATCTAATCAAATCTGTTTTCAAGTAAATGGAAGTGGTTGAAAGTGGACAAGCTCACAGTGTTTTAGACCCCATTTACACCTGTGCTTAGTGCCATCCACATGTGATCGGATTGAAGAAATAGAGTATTAATACTAAATATGAATTAACTTTTAATTAGGCTGTGTGTTTGTGTTTCACATAAATAAACCAATGTCAGTCAGCCTCCCTTTGTGTCTGTGATGATTATGCAATGTTCTCTAAGAGCCAAAAACCCACACACAAGCCATTCAGCTCTGTGAGGAACCACGTGCAGGCTGTACTATGAAACTGCCTGTGAAGTGGTTGATACTATAGGTTAAGGCACATAGCCAGCTTATCTGGGCAGGAAATTAAATGCATCACTCCAGAAATTCCTGTTGAGTGAACATACTGTACAGTATAGGACATTTAAGTGAGGCCAAGCTCCTTCCAGACTTTTGCGTGTATACATGGGAATTGAAGGATATTTGGAAAAGATCCGAATGTCAATAGTTTCTATTTCCAATTCTGGTGTATGTTAGTAACTTGCTGTAATATGTTTGGTTTGGGATGACGAACTGAAGGTTTGGCTCTCCGTTCTTGTTCCCTGTAATATCATTGTTCCCTGTAATATCATTGTAAGTTGAGGGTGTGTCATCGTGTGCGTCTTTGGCAAAAACAAATGGATTAATTCCCTGTTAAACATTTCCTGGTTGTATTAAGGCTTATGAGTCCTTGTGTGTTGCCACATGACGTCTGGATCCTGAATCTTTTTACTGCTCCTATTCCCATTTTGTAGAACTGTGATATAAGTGTGAGGCATTTTATAATATTATTTATTGCAAATAGTAGGTTGCTTAACTGCAAGTGCTAATTTAATGAATTGTTTCCTACATAAAGCCACAAATCAAGTTTCAGTGAAAATAGAAAAGTAATAAAGTAACATGCCTTATGTGTACCGTAGTAATAATAATCACTGTGGTTGTCAGTTTTTATTAATTAGACCCAAGATAAGTACCTGATTGAAATGTTTGTGGTGTAAAAATATCAAGAGATTAGAACTTTAGCCCAGAACTCTTTGCCCAGATTTTGTGTTGAGTTCATCATGACGTTTACTCCATTACAGCCCCACCCAAGCTCACTTCAAAATCCAGATTAACTCAGGCTTTTTTTATTGAATCATATTTTAACTAATCTTATTTTTTTACAAAAAATTACACTAAAATATTTTAAAGAAGGCTAAAAAGACTAGTTAAATTATGAATATTAAAAAACTGCTTTATAAGACATCTTATCAAGAGACAGAGATTAATGTATGTATGTTTTTAAACAGACATTACATGATGCCTATGCCTCCATGATTAAAGTCAAATAAATAAAACATCCTATTCACAAATCTCTCTTTTAAATTCATATTTTAACAGGAAGCTACACAATATTATATTTGTGCATATACATTAGATTAGTCAGTACTGAAGCCAACAAAAAAACAAATCTAACAAAAAAAAACTTACCATAACGATCCAAAAACTAGTACAGCCAAATTTATAGAGAAATAACCAACTTACATTATACATGAAGTCACACGGGTTCCTGGTTGCAAAAAGAGACCAGTTGCAATAGCAAACACGTTGTGTTCTTTGGTAGGATGGCAAATTCGTAAAATAGAATATGTAACTTTTACTGTACAACACATTTCTTTTAATGCCAACCGCAGACATCTTTGGCTAAACGGGAGCTGAATCAAGTGACAACCTAATTAAAAATGCTGGACTGCAGTTTCCATGTTATATCAAGTAAGTTCAAGCTATGCTGAATCATACATATTACTCGTTTTTGATTGCAGCAATGATTTCAGCAAAAACAGTTGAATATGGTGAATTAAACTGCCGACACTGAATGCTTAGAATGAAATGTAAAAATGTATGTTCGCATACCCTGCTTTACAGGTGCAGTTCGCTGTGAGAATGCAGTTTTGCTTGTCGATGATTAAGCCAGCCCTTGTACAGTTAAATCTTTTTTTCCTTGTGTTTGGCTATGCAGAACGTCGGTTTTTAGCACTATAGTTTTGAATCTGGTAATCATGGAACATTATTTCTTGCACATGACCACATAGAACAAAGTTGTTGGCATCCAAAGACTTGTAGGCCTTTAACTTCTCTCTTGTAAAAACACTTGAAGTTTCAGTGAGATAGTTGTATATTTGGGGCTGGATGCTTGGCCATTTCATCTTATCCAATATCCATTGAGAGGGTGCTATCGCAAATGGACCCGTCAGACAAAAGCCGGTCACTTAACGTTAATTTTGCCGAAAAACTGTGCTTTTTATCACTGGGTGACGAGCTGTTATAACACACTGAAAGCATTATATAAATAATATTAAATATATATAAATATATATATATATATATATATATATATATATATATATATATATATATATATATATATATATATATATATATATATATAAATATATATATATATATAAATATTTAATAATATTATTTGAATTTCTAAGACAACAACAAACTCTCTACCACATCGGGTGTCATTCTCTCGCTGTAAATGCTAGTGCTCCCGTTTTTTTTCTGTAACCTCACTGCGCGTGCATCCTGAATATTAACAAACATGATTAATCGTCTATATGTTATAGAAAATATTATTAAATACAACTTTTAAAAGGGGGAGAAATCAAGAGAAGCAAAAAAATAAAAATAAGGGTTTTTTTGTAATATTTTGCTTGATTTTAATTGTATTATCTTTCAATTTTTAAATGTGACTAAAAAATTATTTTTAATAAATGTATCTGTTTAATAAATCTGTTTAGTTTAAATTCACCAAAATACATATTCACTGAATATGTATATCTGCTTTTTTCATCCTTTAATAATCAAAATTATAATGTAAAATGTTTTTTTTCCTAAGATAAAATGTCTTATTAATAAAATATAATCATAGTTAATTTGTCGAATAATTAAAAACAAAATGAGTAGATGATGAGGTAGAGTTTTTTTAGTTAAGATATTTAATATAAGGTAACCTATTTGGCTCCTATTTGGGTTGTGGATGAAATATATGCTAAATTATAATTGTACCCGGGTAAAGATAAATCGAGAATGCTGCACTGGCCCTGAGCCATCATTACAGTTGAGAACTGTTTGTTGACTAAGAATTCCTAAATGCAGGAAATGTCCTGTAACTATTCTGCATAATTTGCATGCATTTATGGGAAAGGTTGTTCTTCCTGTTTGAATGAATCTAATTCTTTCTCCTCTCAATTCGACACATTTTAAAATGCATCGCACAGATTGATATTCTTAGAGGTAATTTTCAGGTTCAAATGCCTTGTATTACCTCTGTCCTTCAAGTATTCCCATCAGCTTCTATACAAGTTGGAGAAGCTCTTCTAAGGTGCTTGCGCTGCAAACAGACTTGAAATTGTGGCTTTCTGACTGAGCTAATTAAATTCTGGTCTTGTGACTCTGTGGGAGCTCTGAGGTTTTATTTATGCGTGCGTGCGTGTGTGTGAACAGATTTTAGTTTTGAGAAACTGGAATGTGGTTGACCTAGAAACAACATTTTAAAAGTCTGATTCATCCTGAGCACCAGGTTGATGGTTATAAATCCTATCATTCATTCATTCATTCATTCATTTTCTTTTTAGTTTAGTCTCTTTATTAATAAAGGGTCGCCACAGCGGAATGAACCGCCAACTTATGCAGCAGATACCCTTCCAGATCCACCCATCACCGGGAAACACCCATACACTCTCGTTCACACACATACACTATGGACAATTTAACTTACCCAATTTACCTATAGCGCATGTCTTTGGACAGTGGAGGGAATTGGAGCACCCGGAGGAAAGAATATTATCATATTTTTTCTTTTATTTATCAGCAGTTAGGAGGTTATTTCCTGAATGACTGGTGAGTTTATTCAGTCAGTCATGTTTCATTTAGGGCCACAGGGGATGTGGTTTGGAGCTAGTCTCATGTTTAGTCATATGCCTTTTCGTTGGCATAATAATGACCCCTGAGCTGCATTGTTATTATTTATTAGCCTGCAATTGGCCTGCATTTAGAAGAATATACAGTATGTGTATTCTTGAGTCAATTTGGATTTTAAAAACAAAGGATGAAGGATTTAAATGCTGTTTCAATTAAACACAAAATCAGCTATGCAATTAAACAGGAGCACCTAATTAGAGATTCGAGACATTGGGTCATAATCATGAAACTTGAGCAAAACAAGTTTCAGTCCAAATCTATTATGCTTATTATAACGCTGAATTAATCGCTATACTTAGGAATAATTTATAAATGATTTACATAGAAATCTGTTCCATTAATAAGGTCTGCTGACATTGACTAGCAAGGGGAACAACAAGCTAATGGGAGGAATCTCGGCAGAGGCAGGATTGATATACTGCATGATGGGACTTATGGAAAAAAAACACTTTAATTTACTCATTTAACAACACTTATCCAAACCTTCAAACACAAGAAGAAGCATTTAACAGAGAGAGTAACAAAATAAACATAACTATACTGCATAAATGTCTCCAGGAGCCATAGTACAGCTAAAGTTAAAAAAAAGTAAGTGCTACTTTAAGTGCAGAAGACCAGTAGTTTGTTTATTGATGGTATATTAACACAACAGATAAAATGTGCTCCACTATATCCATTCATTTCTCTCTTTCTCTAATATGCAACTGACTATTTTCTTGTGCGTTTTAACACACAGCTAACATCACACACATTAATCACTGGTGCTCTTGAATGATTTTATGTCATGAGTATTAATGTGTGCCATTATAAATGCTTGTGCATTTGCTTGTTTGTTGGCCTTAAAAATGCAGTCATTATAGTGTAGATACTGTACTTTTCAGAGCTGTTATTAATTCCAGGGTTGTCTAATGTCCTTTCATTGAAAATAAAATAGGAATGAACTGAGTTTAAACAAAATGGCAAAAGTACATTTTAATTACTTTCTACAATTATACTTTCTATAACTACTAATTACTTTAAGTAAATAGTAATTACTGTATGTATTATGGTATTGGTTTCCAATACCTTGCTATTCTAATTCAGTTTTTCTGGCACAATCTTGTGAAAATTAATTTGAATGTCGTGTAGAAATAAACTTTGCTTGTCATTTTATAACCATGTGGTTGAGTCCTGACAGTTTGTGGAGCAACAATTCTGCTCTTGATTTGAATAAATACACAAGGTCATTGAAAAGGATTTTCTTTTTGGAACAACCTCTCCGGCTGTTGTTCACCCTAGGCAATAAGCAACTCTGGGATTTCAGCCACCACTCTCTGCTGGCACTTTAACTGTTTAATCACTGGGAACCTTGAGTAATGCATATAAGAAAAAGCATTAACAAAATGATACTCCAGTGTTTCCTCTAGGATTTTTTTCCACCAGTGGCGGCAGCCTTTTTTTTTTTACGCAGATCTACCGACTACCTGTGGCGTTATTATTTCAATGACAAATTTCTTGAGCGCAGTATTAGAAGTCGGGATCACAATTATGTAATAGCTTACGAGCATGCGAATCTCTGTGCTTGCGCGACGATTTCCTCTGCTCGTGCACAAAACTTCTTGCACGCCACCTCAAATATAAGCTGCTTCAAGAGCGTGCAGATCTTCATGTGCGCTCTCAAACAAACACTGCTGGGTGCGATTTAGTGTGTTTATGTAACGAGTATGTCTCCAGCATTTATTAGATTTGCTGGGAATATTTATGAATGTCTCCAATAGTCCTACAGAGTAGCATTAATGCGTCCTTAAGTAAAGTGAAACAGCTATAAACTCCAGCAAGATAAAGTCATTGTTTGCAGAGCTCTAGACCTTTATCTAGAAAGTATACTTATGGAAACTGTGTTCATCTTAACTAAAAGCTACGTCGTGTTTGCTGACCTCACGCATCACGCACCTGTTAGCCAGTCAGCATGTCACCTTAAAAGGTAAACAAATGACGCAAAGCACTACTACGGTTACAGAAAAGTTTGTGCTATTATAATTCACTTACCCTTTAAAACGTTTTGGTGCAATTATTACCCGCGATAAAAAATAAAATGTTTTGAATGAGAAATTTGTAATGTAGCCGTGGCGGGATGAATTTTGGCGTGGCGCCCTGCCATGGAAGAATGAATGTAGCGGAAACCATGTACTCCTCCTTTTTTCTCATGCGATTGATGTGGCTGCATATGATGCAAACCGTGTTGTATCCAAGGACCCGACGGCTACAAATCAACACAATTGTATGGAAAATAATTTTTTCCCTTCAGACCAATCAAACCTCACTTCAAGTTCACAACCATTTGGTCAGCACTATCACTTATTCACAGATCATTAAATAATACCACACACACACACATCCAGAAAACCAAAATTTCAACCACTGAAATTCTGAAAATCATTCTCTTCGACTGTCTGTTTATGACATGGACAAGTAGCTGTGTGAGAGATTCATGTTTATTCTTCATTTTTGTAATTATATCAGAAAGTATGGCTTTGTGCTCTGATTATTAACATCTGTGTGCTGGTATAATTTACTGGAAACCAGCTCATCAGTAATGTCCCATGGCCCTTTGCAAAAGAAGAGAAATTAAGAAAAGGGAAAGGCTTCTTCCTTTCAAAAACGAATCCATTCTCTCCTTCCTCTTGCCTGTCCTACTTTCTCCCACTTGCCCTATTGATCTGGCAGTCAAACCGTTTACTCTGTTAATCATGGGCATTTGTTTCTGCCTATATGAGAAATGTTCTGCTTGCCTTTTTCGATATATTGTTTGTAAGTTGATCCTAGTGAATCTTTAAGACTGACCACAGTAATGATCATAACAGCACACTGCCCACTTGTCTGACTAATGTCTGGCCCCTTTAGTCAGAAAACACACGCACATGCCCATAGCAACAGCATCTGGATGAAATTTAAAACTTCAGTGTAGTCATTGGATGTGTCAAACTTTAGTCCTTAAAATATAATCTTCCAGATTGTGAGAGAGTGTAAACATGCCCTGACTGATGGTTGTTTATGTTTTGCGTCTATGTTTCAGATCCAGCCATATGACAAGATCAAGGCGAAGGGTCTACCTGACAACATAGCAGACAGTCTGAATAAGCTGGTGGTGGTGAAGCTGAATGGAGGTCTGGGAACCAGCATGGGCTGCAAAGGGCCCAAGAGCCTCATTAGTGTCCGCAACGAAAACACTTTCTTGGACCTAACTGTTCAACAGATCGAGGTTTGTTATATGATACTGAAATGTATAAATTCAGGTTATACAGTAGGTCTGTAATATATCAGTTGTTCAGAAGGGGCTATAGTGGCACTGCTAACTAGCCAACTGCCCCAATGGTTTGTCTAAATTCTTTGTTGATTTCCTCCATACATAAACTGTACTTTATAACAATGTCTGCATTTTGTTTTTAAAATACACATCATAACAATTATTTTATTTCATTTCACATTTTGCTAGATAATATAATTTAAATGTCATTCAGATGATTTAATCCATAAAGGATACACATTCGATTATTGTCTCTTTAAATGAATCTCAAATAAGAGAGCTTTTTAGATGTGGAATATAAATCAGTCCAGCTGTGGAAAACACAGCAGCTGTCTCAGACATTTGAAAAGTGAGCAAATAGACCTCCACCCAAAGGTCTTAAATCACAAACATATGCTCCTCTGTCTTTCCCTTTTCTTGCTCTCCTCATCCACAGCTGTAAAACACAGGCACATTCCTTTATTTATACAGAGCGAGCATTTCAAACCAGCAGCAACAGGATCTGTGCTAGTCATTTTCTCAGTGCCATGGACTGAAAGATAGGTAGTGAGCATGAAAGAGAACTTTGGGTGAAACCAAAACAGAGAAGGCTGTGTTCTGGGCAAGAGGGGAAAAAAGATAGGACCAAATACTGAGCCCTGTGGGACGCCCTTGCTGAAGAACACTCAGCTCACTGTCTCTTCGTCAGACTGTTTACCTGCTTTATGTTGTCAGATACCCCACTCACTGAATAAGGCACATTAGTACATGTAAATGGGTAATCTGTACTTCTCCCACAGAAATACAGTCTGGCGTTTTCCTGCTTGGCAGGCCTTTTAGCAAGCCCTTAGGCCAATTTATACCAGTTGGCTAGGACTTATGGATACACATTTATTACAGAAAACTGACCTAAAATATAACAAATCTAGTAGTTAGTAAAAGAGGATGCTTTACAAAAAGTGTACACTCTCCAAGATCATGGAAACCAATGTTTTAAGACAATGAGGATTATGTTTGTTGGTTTTACAGCACTGTGTTCAGTACTGTTTGTTGTTTGCTTATGTCATTTGATAGGGCGATTGATAGGCTTGTCACACCTAATAAGATAGGGAGAAATATTTGTGTTTGTTTTGTATTTTAAATAATGACTCGTCATGGAGAATGGGCAATTAGTCATGTCATGGACAATTAGCCTTTTTAGCAAATCTGTCTAACTTTTTTTTTCTAACATTATTACAGTAAAAACTGGTGTTCAAGACTGACATTTTGGTCCAAAATTAAGTCTTTCTGTGTTTATTGTAGCCCTGTTGATATGTTCAGTTCTGTTCTGACTTATTATTGACCATTTCATTATGCCAGTCTTAACAGCAGAAATTAGATAGGAGAAATGTCTACATCCATCTGAGACAGTGTTTTATCAGCTTGACTCTAGTGTTAAAGATCACAAATTTACAACATCGCTGTCTAAACAATTACCTCTGATAATCTTAGTTATCTAGAGCTAAATCTTACAGCTAAAACAGAATATGCTGCTGAATTTGATGAACCTGCCGTAGTGTCTCAGCCCCTTTGAACCTTTCAAACCAATCAGTCTGTCTAAAGTCATGGCATTGATAAAACTGTAGCTTCACACTTCACGGTCACTGTCAAGTGGCTTAGAATGTTGGAAGATAAATCTTAAGTTAACCTGCTTGATAAAATGTCATATTTTTTCCTTTTGTCTCTTCAGCACTTAAATAAAACGTATAACGCTGATGTTCCATTGGTGCTCATGAACTCTTTCAATACGGATGAAGATACCAAGAAGATCCTACAGAAGTACACGCACCACAGAGTTAAGATACACACTTTCAACCAGAGCAGGTATTTTCCCCCACACACGTACAAACACACTTATTAACCTGACATTAAAAAGGCAAACACTTTTACATAACTATAATTGATACAAACCTGTACCTGAAACTGCATCTTTTTCATTTTTCAATTTAAGAGAGCCCCAAACTAAGGTTTATCTGACTTTCTGTAGTAACTATTCTGAGAATAGCTAAGTAAACACTTAAACCACAGATATCTATGTATAACGTTTACATAATTTGAGCTGAATATAACACTCAGCTGATGACACATTGCATGAGCACACACATCTAAACAAAGACATATTTTGTAATTGGTACAGAACCCCCTGCCCAAAAGCGTTATTTCTTCACTTTTATGTGTGCTGCTTACCCTTAAGCTGGAAACACTTAAGTTTTGTCAAAACAAGTTAAAGATTGATGAGGTTTCTAAGCAATAATGGGGATATGTTAATATTTGATGAGCTCGTCAGAGCAGAGATTTTTCTCAAAGCTTACAACAGACACTTGTGGGATATGGTTACATGTGTTATTCAGAACACATCACTAAAAGACGGCACATTCAGACCCAGTTGAAGCTTGTGAAAGAGACAATATGATAAAAGAATGAGGAGGAGGATGAAGGCTGCACAGAAATGTTAGATGTTTTGCCTGGCTTCATTTGACCTTAATAAGCCTGAAATGCAGGAGTGAGAAAAGATTTTAGAGTCCATCTGAAAACATATTTAACAAAAAAGTAAAAAGTTTTGCCAATACACAAGGCTTAAAGTGTTTTTTTTTCTCGTTTTCTATAATTAAAGAATGCCAATATGATAATAATTTCTATATTATCAACTTTTTAATGTTAATTAATTATTTGATTTTATTTCATTAGTATTTCAGTTTATTTCTCACTTTTGTTTTGAAAAAAAAACTTGTCTTTTCCTCCTTTTAGGATTGCAACATAAACATCTTAATTTTTAATCAGTTGCTAAGGAAGCATTCTAATTTCCACTCATGTTTAGTTTATCATTTAACATTTCATTTTATTTCAGCTTAATTTTATTTACTAAATGTAGTTCCTAAAAGTTTTAGTTAATAACATAATAATAACAGAGACAATTGTAAATGTAACCCAGTTTTACTATTCTATATTAGGAATCTCAAACTTTTTGTTTCCTAATTTTTCCAGGTATCCACGAATAAATAAGGAGTCTTTGTTGCCAGTTGCTAAGGACATGGGTATGACAGGAGAGAATGGAGATGTGTGGTATCCTCCTGGACACGGTGACATTTATGCCAGCTTTTATAACTCTGGTCTGTTGGAGCAGCTCATCGCAGAAGGGAAAGAATACATTTTTGTATCCAACATTGATAACCTGGGTGCAACAGTAGATCTGTATATACTCAACCATCTTGTGAGCCAGCCCAATGGCAAACGCTGTGAGTTCATCATGGAGGTCACAGACAAGACTAGAGCTGATGTTAAGGTGAGAGGATTTTTTTTTAATACAGTAATGTCAATAAAATAAACAATATAGCTAAAAAAAACAATATTGAAATCCGTTTGGAATCAAAATTTACAATGTATATTTAGCTAGATCACATTGTTATTTTTAAGATAAATAATAAAACCAGGGCAAGGCAGTGGCACAGTAGGTAGTGCTGTCGCCTCACAGCAAGAAGGTCGCTGGGTCGCTGGTTCGTACCTCGGCTCAGTTGGTGTTTCTGTGTGGAGTTTGCATGTTCTCCCTGCCTTTGCGTGGGTTTCCTCCGGGTGCTCCGGTTTCCCCCGCAGTCCAAAGACATGCGGTACAGGTGAAATTGAAAGGTAGGCTAAATTGTCCATAGTGTATGAGTGTGTGTGTGTGTGGATGCTTCCCAGAGATGGAAGGGCATCCGCTGCGTAAAAACTAGCTGGATAAGTTGTCGGTTCATTCCGCTGTGGCGACCCCGGATTAATAAAGGGACTAAGCCGACAAGAAAATGAATGAATAATAAAACCATACAATTGAAAAAAATTTGTTTGTTTTGAGAGTTTTTAATCAAAGTCTGTTTGCGATTTAGGTAATGATATGTAAAAGAAAGCCCCACCGCCTACTCAGTATTCAGTTTCAGTTGAAATGGCCAGTTTCAATCAACTCACTGGAAGAATTTTATCTGACCTTACACCCTTATCTAAAAAATTTCTAAGTTTAAATCAATGATAGTGTTTTAAAAATTATTCTCATACATACTAGTTGCAAGAAGTTAAATTAAAGATAAAAGATGTTAAAGCCAGAAGTAAACAAGGTCACTCCATAATTACTAATTGTCATCCACATACTGTATATATTTATCCTTTTATTCAATTCAACTTAGACTGCAATGAAGGTACACATTTATCACTTCTTTCCTGGCCTTCTTAGTGTGATGTTCTTCTTTTATGTCTAGGTTAATCCATTTGCTTGGATACAAAAATAATCTGGTGATGAATATAAATATATGCAATGTATTTGTGGAAAACAAGATTTATGTGTGTTGCACTCTCACTGAATGTTGTACATTTGTGTTGCAGGGAGGTACGCTCATTCAGTATGACGGTAAGCTTCGGTTACTGGAGATTGCCCAAGTTCCCAAGGCTCATGTAGATGAATTCAAATCAGTGACCAAGTTTAAGATATTCAACACCAACAATCTGTGGATCTCTCTATCTGCCATAAAGAGACTACAGGAACAGAATGCCATGGACATGGAAATTATAGTCAACCCTAAGGTAGGGAAAACTTGAGAACAGAAATCACAACTTGTGTGGAAAAAACAGGACATATCACAAGACTTCATATAAACCTTCATTAGTGAGGTGTAATTGAAAAAAAAATTAGCTTCACACAATGAGTGTTGCCTTACTGATCTTTTATTATACCACGCTGTAAATGCTCCTACACACAGTTTTTCTATATCTATTCTATTTCATATTAAAAGCTGCTGCTGATTGCCGTTGATACCAAAATATCTTTATCTAACAGAAAGTGCAGCAAAATAGTTTGAGCGCCTATTCCTGACAAGCAGACATGTATGATATTAGGTTGAAGCTGTAAAAAACCTGACGGCATGCGCGATCACCTTTACAGAACAATACTAGCAGAGTGCAGTGCATATCTGTGATCTTCCGGGAGAGGTGGAATGTCTGGCTTTGTCCACTACATTTCTTTCATCATCACTATATTTTACTGGGAATCAAAGTGCTCCAATACATGCGATTTTGAATGAAGTGGGAGGCTTTTCAAGTTCCTCTGCTAGCCGTTGTTGTTGACTGATTAACATGCGCTATTCACATGAACACAACTTCTCTGTGTAATTAATTACTTGAAGCAATTTTGGCAGAACAAAGTGTATTTTTGTGTGATTAATCTGTGGGTCATGTGCAACCAAACTGTAGGGCAGATCACAGATCAACTGAAAACTGTTGAACACCTATTTACAAGTCATGCCTCAGTTATACTAACAACAACAAACAAAACATCTGCATACTGTAGGGCTGTGCAATTAATCAAAAATACGGTTTCGATTTCAATTTTGGCTTCAAGCGAATATGAAAAACCATTAATTGAAATAAACGATTATTGCATCATATACCGCCCCTTTCCAGTTTTACACATTTGTTGCTCTTCAAAGCTCAGCTTCACATGAAAAGGACTAAAAGCAATTACTGTTATGTAACTTTTGCAGCACGGGATGCGCATCTTTCATTGACATACATTCGAATCATGTTTTTAAAAGCGCGAACGAGAACGCATGCTTCTGGGTGTGTGCGCCGCAAACACAGCATGCGGTCAGCATTCATACACTGAGACGAGCAGAGCACACACATCTAAAGTCATCTTAACACGAGCGCTTTAATTGTCAAATAGGTGTCAAAACGCGGTGCTTAGTGATTATTCATATTAACCCTCATTTGTGTAATAAACGAGTTGAGAATCAAAAGACACGTGAAAGAGAAACCATTAAAGTGACAGCACATAATATTCCTGCTGCCGCCTGTTTTTATCGTTATTAATCAAACAACAAAAGGAGAAAATCCCTCACTGCTCTTGACTGAAGGACTTTTGTAGCTAAATTGTTTTTTCTGACAGTGAAGATGCTTTAAGAACAGTTTGTTTCATATTTTTATTCTATTGTATTTATTTCTCTTTCCTTTGCAGGGAGGAAAGCTGAAGTTGCAGTTGAAGTCAAAATTATTAGCCCTCCTGAATTAATAGCGACCCTTTCCCCCCAATTTCTGTTTAATGGAAAATATTTTTTTCAACCCATTTCTAAACATAATAGTTTTAATAAGTAATTTCTAATAACTGATTTATTTTATCTTTGCTATGATGACAATAAATTATATTTTACTAGATATTTTTCAAAATACAAGCATTCAGATTCAAAGTGCAATTTAAAGACTTAATTAGTGTAATCAGGCAAGTCATTGTATAACAGTAGTTTCTTCTGCAGACAACCAAAAATATATATTGTTTAAGGGGGCTAATAATATTGACCTTAAAATAGGTTTCAAAATATTTAAACCTGCTTTTATTCTAGCTAAAATAAAACAAATAAATAAATTTTTAAAAATATTATAGGAAATACAGTTAAAATTTCTTGCTGTTAAACATCATTTGGAAAATATTTAGTTTTTAAAAATTGACTTTAACTGATAATCGTTTTGAATAATCATGATTACAATTATGACCAAAATAATCATGATTATGATTTTTCCCAAAATCAAGCAGCCCTAGCATACTGTTAAAGCCATGTCAGTTTAAACGTCTGATATAGATCATTTTCAGGGATGTAAACAATGGTCCCTCCAAACATATTTCCTGTTTTACATTTTTAATTTCTTTAGCTTCTGAAAATTCAAAAAGCCACATATTCATAAATAATGTTATGATAGCTGTTTTAACATTAAGTTATGATTGAATTGCCTCTTGTTAAAGTTATGAAATAGTTTGATAACAAGCAGGAAATGTTCATGGGCTAATGACATCCCCACAGTGAAATGGTTTTTACTAAGATTTTACCAAGAAGGGAGTGCAAACAGAATGCCAGCTGTCAGGTGTTGTGTTGCATAAAGACTAAGTACTGTTTTGCGTCTACTGTCAAATGCACACAAAGTCAAAAATACAAGTTCACAGAATCTTGATCATGTCATTGTAAACAGAGGAAAATCCCAGCATCTTGGACATTTCAAAAACACACTACTAACACAACTCAACAAAGCATCATTTCCTTTGAATACTTTGACAGACTATAACAAAACATTAGCCTATAATTAAGGCATGTAAGGTTAAAGGGCTTTCTTACTTTTACAGATAATTCCATTTGGAGTGGACTTTGTACTCTAAAAACATTTTCATGCTCAAACATCAACAATACACACAGAAAAACACAATATCACTTCTTTAAAATGGTTTCAAAGTATCTCCCCTTAAGCATCTTAGAAATTTCAAAACCATTTCAAAAACATTTTTAAAAAATTGTTTCCTTAAAACTGGACTAGTCATACGGGAAACCAGACATTCGTCAGTTTCTTAAGAAAAGAAATTTGTTTCCTGGATTAATCAAAATGAATCCTCTTCATTTTATTGTGAAGCACTATTTTTAGATGTGCAAAATGTATTTCTCTGTACTTTTTTATTTATTATACCTTAACCACCGAAGCCATATATTGTGAATGATTTTTTTTTTAGCAGTAATAATTAATTCTAATAGAAATAATTTGATAGTTCATGGCTTTAAAATGTGATCAGTGGGTTTTGCTGTAAACAGTATAAACCATAAATCATTATACTGCAAATCATTTCTCTTGGGTTTTCTGTTCTCAGTCCATCACAGGCGACTAAAGAAATGAAAGGTAACCATAAGATTTGAGATGTGTTTGCTTGTGTGTCAGTATAAAAGTTCCTTTTGAGGACATTCAAGGGCATCCTTAATTGGAAAAACTCTTGATATGTAGCATAAAATAGCTATTTTCCAATTTACACTGTGCCCAACAAACCTATGCAATATAGCATTTCCAATTTCCAAGGTAATTTGTCTGCACACACAAAGCTGTTTATGATAGTGTAGAATAGCATGTCCTCATTTAGATAGCTGAGTATGTGTGCGTGTTTGCAAAGTAGTACAGTCCAGCAGAGCTTAATATTGTACACTGTTTCTCTCCCTAAGGCCCAGGCTCTCATCCAGCAAGACATATTAAACTTAAATTTAAGCTTGTTCTAGATTTATTGTCTTTCAGTCCCTCCTGTTCCTTAGCCTAGGCCATTTTTACAATGCAAGCAGTTTCGCTTCTTACTTCACCAACATCACATTTAACATGTCAATTTTTTAACTCCATTTCCGATAAAACTTTACTCCTCTTTGGAGACTTCTCCAAACATTTAGTCTGCTTAAGCACTGCCCCTTTCTCAATCAAATACAAACTGAAAATTAGATCCAATCAACAAATGTTGGATTGAACCAAGTCCTCTTTCAGTCTGAATTTACTTTCATTTATTCTTTGAGCAGATGGTTTTATCCAAACTGATTTACAAATAAAAACATGGAAGCACTTAAAAAAATCATCGCTATTTTCATTAAAGTGCAAAATTTTTGGATTTTGAGAAATGATATTATTTTAAAAGTGCCCTTATTTAGCTTTTATTGAATGTTACCTTTTATGCAGTGTAAAATGTAAACCATCTGCAAGCTCAAAGTACACACAACAAATGAAATGGTTTCCTAAAAGAAGGAAATGATTCTTGTGAACCGCTGAAACAAGCAATCAACAATTCCAGTTTCACATCCATAACTAATCTACATTGATCCGTTACAGTTTTGCGCGATGTCAGCTATGGTCTTTTCATTGAAATTTGGTGAAGTATGAATGTGCACTGAAAATGTTAAGTATAAATATTCCACATAGTTGCTGGAAAATGTTTCAAAGATTTTCCTTTTTCTCAGACAATAGACGGGGGATTGAATGTTATTCAGCTGGAGACCGCAGTGGGTGCTGCCATCAAGTGCTTTGATAACGCCTTGGGCATCAACGTCCCACGCAGCCGCTTTCTGCCTGTCAAAACCACATCTGACCTCCTGCTGGTTATGTCCAACCTGTACAGCCTAGATGCAGGGTCTCTCACCATGAGCGAGAAACGAGAGTTCCCCACAACTCCTCACGTCAAACTGGGCAGCTCCTTCACCAAGGTACCTTGCCTAATGAAGCATTCACAACAAATGATCCATTCAGAACGCATGGTGTTCTTGCACTGTATACTTTGAAGGCATGATCTCTCAACATTTCTAAATCAAGACAGCCATTAAAATTCAAAACTTTTGTTCTTCTAAAGAACAGTCATCCACCAATCAAACATTTAGTTCACCTTAATCTAATTCCCTCTATTTTTCAGGTTCAAGAATATATCACACGCTTTGAGAGCATTCCTGACATGCTGGAGCTGGATCACTTGACAGTGTCTGGTGATGTGACTTTTGGAAAGCATGTTTCTCTGAAGGTAAGAAAACAGTCAAGGTCTTATGAGACAGATTCTGCAATGAAGATATTTTGTTGGAAGTTAAAGAGTTTTCTAATTCCTCTGTCATTTCCAGGGAACCGTTATCATTATAGCGAACCATGGAGATCGAATTGACATTCCAGCTGGCTCTATGTTAGAAAATAAGATAGTGTCCGGAAACCTTCGGATCCTGGACCACTGATGCATTTGTGTAGAATGACCTGGATAAAGAATTATATGACAGACCCACACCTGCCACTGTCCATATCCTGACCACGGCCACAAAATCAACATTCCAGTCCATTCCATGATGGAAAATAAGTGTTTGGGAATCTGCAAATCCTAGAGCACCGACATTTCTATGTCAAGAGACCTAGATGCTGAATCACTTGACCAACCAACACCTTCCACTCTCAGAGCCGCTATCAGAGATGCTGATCTCAGCACCAGTGATCCCATTTCAGAGACATTTATTTTTTTGAAGTAGCTTGTGTTTCTTTGTTTGTTTTCTGTATCTTATTGTTTCTCAAATGTAATGTACGTCACAAATCTCATTGTTTTTTAGTTTTTTACTCTGAGAATGCAGTATTTTTCTCTTGTCGTACCTATGGAATCACGAACTGACCTTGCAGCGTCTGTGTCCTACATGCTGAAAAATGTGAAAGGAGTGCAAAGCAATAAGTGTTGTGTGACAGTGAAGGCTGACGGTTCCGTCTTTTTTTCTAGAACATGTTCTAGATCCTAAAAATTCTATGGAACTAAATAAAGTGCAATATGGAACAAGAAGAACACCTACGGCTGAGGTTTTCCTTACTGCACAGAGGGACTAGCGAGAAGTTCCTTAGAACCACATCTATTTGTTAGTACAGCAAATAATGAGCAGAAGTAAAAAAATAAAAAAAATTTAAAAAAACAGGTACATGTATGTGCACAAGTAGGTGGGAAAGAACGTTTAAAAAGGGTCTAGCAGCAGAGTACGAGGGCTGTACTGAAAGTCTCCCAGACTCCCTGGAGGCAGGAGGTTATTGTGTTCCACTGGTCTGTTAATGTGAAAGCAGCCAAGCATTAAACTCGCTTTTAATAACCAGCACACGGAACAAGACACACACACACACACACACACACACACACACACACACACACACACACACACACACACACACACACACACACACACACACACACACACACAGTGGTGATCAAAGAAGGCCTGAGATTGTTGTCACAGCCAGGCAATCGCCTTTAGCTTTTGACAAAATGTGAAACTACAAACGGTACAAATCTATGTGGCCAAAAATTATGCACTGACATTAAAATTCTGGTTGATCGTTATCTTTATGTTTTTGGTGATGATACTTTGTCTAAATACACTGAAAAGAAATCATTTTGAAAAATATTTAAAATGCTTGTTAATTTATGCACCAGAACATATAATGTCATATAATCGACAGTTTAACTATACATATAATACAGCTTAACTTTTAGGGGTGTGTTAGATGTTTGTCCAAAAACATTATGTAAACAATTAAAATACTGTAGTATTTACAACAACCAGAGGTCCAGGAAGAACAATCAACTCGTAGTACTGGAAGTTGACAATGTTTTTGCTTTCCAATAAGGAAAAAAAGCCGGCCCCAGTGGCTTCAGCATGCTATCTCTCAGAAACCATGGCACACCTAATACATAGTGAAGATTGGCTTGATAGTAAGGCTGAACAATATATCGCTTGAGAATCGATATCGCAATGTGTGTATCTGCAATGGTCACATTGGAGAATTAAATTTCTTGTTAAAGATAAAAGAAGATAAAGATATTATACATTTTTTACTATTATTTACACAATGATGACCATGTTATTTTACATTTGATTGTTCAATTTCTGTATTTGAATACTGTTATACTCTCAAGCAAACTATAAAGCAAAACTATTTGCTCTATATGCTTGTAATTTAATATAATTTATGCAGACACACTTCATAGAAAAAGACTGGATCATCCCAGTTGATCAAAATGAATGAAATCTCACCAAATAGAGCTATTTAGTCTGGTGAACTTATACTCGCATCATAAAATATATATCGCAGCAAAACAAAATATTGCAATGTCACATTTTTCTAGATCTGTTCTAATTCATAATGAACACAGGAATAAATGTGTTTTAATTCAAAACCTGTCCTAATTTTTAATGAATGTGGTCATAACTAAGTGAAAGAAAATAAATCCCAAATAAAGCTTTGGGTTAATGTACATGTAGGTTATAGTTATAACAGTTCAGTTTCTTAATTTGCAGAACCACACTTCAGATTAAATGTTGTTTTGTTGCACACTAATACTGTAACAAGATTAGCTCATTTAGAAATGAAAACAGGAAACAGGTCTGACACATCCTGTTCTGAAACGATGACCCCAGCGGTTTGTCGTTGTTATTAGTAGTTATTTGAGGTTTGTCAACCAGAAAACCACTTGCATCATTTGCACAGTTATTCAAATTAAATATAGTAGCTTATTCAATAGCACATATTTATTTTTATTATTTAGCCAAATTGCCACAGTTCTTCAAACATGTTACAATTAACCGGCTTCACAAATTAATTCATTGATTCATTCATTTTCTTTTCAGCTTAGTCCCTTTAGTAATCTGGGGTCACCACAGCAGAATGAACCGCCAACTTATCCAGCATATGTTTTACACAGCGGATGCACTTCCACCTGCAACCTATTACTGGGAAACATCCACACACAATCATTCACACACATACACTACTTCAATTTAGCTTACCCAATTCACCTATACCGCATGGACCTTGGGGGAAACTGGAGCACCCAGAGGAAACCCACGCGAACATGGGGAGTACATGCAAACTCCACACAGATATGCCAACTGACCCAGCCAAGGCTCGAACCAGCAAACTTCTTGCTGTAAGGTGATCGTGCTGGTTCACAAATTATCTTTTTAAAATGTGCATTTATAATATGAATTTTCCATTAATTAACAGCTACAAACTTTGAAGTAAAAAGTCAATAGTAAAAGACCATAAAACATTGTACAAAAACAATAAATAAACAAACAATATATTTGTAAATATATGTACATTTTGTAAATATTCATTCATTCATTTTCCTTTGGCTTAGTCCCTTTATTCAGGGTTTCTGGAGGTTTCATATAGTGAAATTTAAGACTTTTTAAGACCCCTTTAAGACCATTAAGAATGAAATTTTAGACTTATACATTAGAATTTGTTTCTAATGACCCAATTATGAGGACTCATACAATGATTTTTCTTTTTCTTTACCTAATTTAATGAGGAATTTGTTGTAAAATGTTTATAAGGAGTTGTAAATTGTATCTGTTTGCAATAAAAAAACTTAAATATAAAGAATAAGGTTTTATTGAGATGGATTGTTGGTGATTGGATAGATGTCGGCCTGATTGAGTAGTTTTATTTGCACAAAATTAAGACCTGGCTAAATTGTTTAAGGACTACAACACAATATTACAGTGAATTTAAGACTTTTTAAGGCCTAAAATATAGTTTTTGAAATTTAAGACTTTTTAGGACCCAGTGGACACCCTGTTTATTCATCAGGGGTTGCCACAGAGGAATGAACCGCCAACTTATCCAGCACATGTTTTACACAGCGGATGCCTCTCCAGCTGCAACCCAGTACTGGGAAACACCCATACACCCTCACACGCGCACGCATACACTACAGACAATTTTGCTAATTTAATTCACCTAAAGCTCATGTCTTTGGACTGTGTGGGAAATCGGAACTCCCGAAAAAAAAAAACAGACAAACACGGGGAGAACATGCAAACTCTAAACAGAGATGCAAAGTGACCCAGCCGGAACTCAAACCAGCGACCTTCTTGCTGTGAGATGACAGTGCTAACCGTTGAGCCACCGTGTTGCCCCCTTTTGTGAATGTATTGTGAACAAAATATGTGATGAATTTTGTTGTAATGACAGTGATGGGCTATTATTTTTGATACTGACATGTAAATGCGTCTACCACAAACCACGCATCAAATAAAAATCACAAAAACATCCTAATACACATGCCACTGTGCACAATCCATTTCACTACTCCAACAATAACAATCTGGCTGAAATCAATATGCGTTTCAGCTGAAACACACACAGTTAACTCAGCATGAGGCTCTTGTGGTGTTGTTACAGGTCAATAATGAGGGTTATGGGGACTATTAACCTCAAATGCCATGCTGACACACCGTTTTTTGTTTTAGCAGCTCATATAAAAGCAGAAAGAAAAAAAGCCGAAAAGATCAGAGTAAAGATGATTAAGTGGACTCAGAAAGTGGAAAGAAACTGACTTCAATCAAAAAGCTTGGTATTTGAAAATAAATCAGAAATAAATCACCTCAATAACTACAGGTGATTAGTGAAACAAGGCTGAGGGAAGTTTGAAAAGGGTTTAGACAGACATCCATGTTTCAATCGGTTTGGGTTTGTCTACATTGGCCCAATAATGTCATGTAAGTAGCACAAGGATTTGGGTTGTACTCACATCTGTGTTGATCCATCACACACACTCTGCTGTTATAGTACTGTATCCCTGAAGGACGTCACGTGACTTGATTTTGGCTGCTGTCCTCATTTTGCTGACAGAGAGGCCACTTATGTAAGTACAGACCCTTCAAAAGTGAAAACACACACACACAAAAAAGGCTCTTTGGTGAGAAATGCGAACCTAGCTCTGCTATCCCAGACTTTCTTCACATGTTCTGACTCGACATATTGCAGTGCCAGAAAATGTGCCAGCTGAACTTGAAGCCTAACAATCCCTAAAGGTTTGAGGTGAAAATACTAAAATGAAGTCTTCTGGCAGATAAATCTTTTACATATAAATATAGGAAGTCATATGCAGGATTGTAGTGATTTCATCCAAATAAACATCTTTAAAAAGACAAAGCAAAAACTACATTATGCTGCCACCTTGAGGCCATTTCTCTTTAATGGCAATGTGAAGAACTGAACTAACGATAAACGGTGGAAAATTACAAAATTAGTTCACAAACAAAACCACTGGAGCTGGATAACGTAGACTAGGGGTAGTTTTTGTCTCGTTTTTAAACATTACGACAGCAACAAACATGCTTTCTTTCAGTATTCCCATCTCTCTAAACCAGTAACAGTATATTTTCCAAATTTTTCCAGATATATAACTTTGCTGCGTTTATAACAAGAGATTTATAATGAAAAACTTACATTTTAGACGATTTTGTCCATTTTTGTGGTGTATTTTAGATCTGTCTTCCAAATTAGCAGCACACAAGCCAAATCACAATTAACCATTGCGCGTCTCCGAGCAAAACAAGGTAACTTAGTGGCTTTAAGTTTGGTTTGTGAATTAATCGATGTTTTGATTGAATCAATGGTTCAATCACTAACTTGTTACGATAAAGCAAATTATAATGGTTGCCACCTAACGTTCGTTAATGGCGGAACCTCAAACAGACTGAAGTGGTTCAAACCACAGCTCTCAACGGCTCTGGTTCAAATTGTGGTGACCGCTCGACCAACCACATTCGAGCACCGGATTTTACAGTTGGCTGTTTGTTTTTGTGAACTAAACTAACGTTACATGGGTAAATTTCAACCAGTCCTTTACTAGACAAAGCTTGTTACAAGCAAACACTTTAGTGCTCCTGTTATAGAACTTATTTCGTTACGATGGTCATTTCTCAACCTTTTTGAATTCAAGGCCTCCTATATGCAATAAACTATTCTAAAAAAAGTTTCAATGATATTGGCAAGTGTAAAGTAAGATAATTATATATAATTATTACGACAACTCTCACTGTCTTTTTCACACACAAAAAAATTGAGTATTTGTATTAACTATTAATATTATTACATATTATATAGGATACTCCTGAGTCCTGCCTTGTACCCAACAATTTGTTAGAAACACTAATATGCTTTACATGTTTCTTTCTATGTCTGTTTATATTACTTTTTTCAATTAAAACACTTCATGTTTGCATAGCCCATCGTGTTTAAGTACATCATGAATAGCAGCTAATGCTAATTATTTTCTTTATTCTCTATTTCCATTTGGGGATACTCATCCAAAGATTTCTAGAGATGATGCAGTGCCATTGATGCGATCCAATAACTACGAAGAAATGATGCCAAGTTATCCATAACCCTGGACCAGGCCATATTCTGAGCAGATGCTGCGGCGGTCATGGAGGAGCGGAGACTGATTCCTGAAAGAACTGCAGATGAGTTTTCACATTGATCCCGAGTCTTAAATTGATTGGCCAGCCTGATCACCCGCCAGTGACCTACTAAC
Organism: Danio rerio; assembly: GCF_052040795.2. Taxonomy (NCBI): domain Eukaryota; kingdom Metazoa; phylum Chordata; class Actinopteri; order Cypriniformes; family Danionidae; genus Danio; species Danio rerio. Next base: position 25,745,680 of record NC_141037.1, read on the forward strand.
ACCTGTAGTTCTCCATGATAGACGTCCAGCGTTCGCCAGCCTCCTACACCAAAACTGCAGCTCTCCACAGAAAGTTTGGCTGGAGGACTTTGGTACTTATGGAGCTGTGCATCGATGGATTTCCTCTTCAGTGTTTGGACTTTCAGCAGTGAAATTAAAACCACACTGAACTAAACTTCAACTCTGAAAAATGGACTGACAGTTTCAATTTACTAGAACTTCTATGTTAATCTGCTTTGACACAATCTACATGATAAAAGCGCTGTATAGATAAACATGAATTGAATTATTATTATTAATTGATGTTGATGGTGTATAAATCTAAAGAACTGTAAATACACCTCCTGACACTTTCAACAATCTTTTTAAAACTTTATTTGTTTAAAGTTGGTACAAAATGGTAGATCAGAAACATTCTCAGTCTTTAACTTTATGCATTCTGATGGGGTTTTTTTTCTTTTTTTTTTTCCAGAACACAGAGAAACACATTCTCTCTCTCTCACACACACACACACACACTGGGATCATGCAGACCAGTTAGACCAAAGTGACAAAAGATGTGTCAAGAAACTCTAACAAATTAACAAACGGAGGGGGGGAGCCCTTTACACACGCTGCCTCTACAGAGACAAACGAGCGATGCCCTTAAAAAGTCAAATGTGTCTAACAAACCTAGCGTGTTTGTTTAATACTTAGAAAAACACTCTCACAATAGGTGAAGGGAAATGCTAATGAAATCACTAATGAAGCATCCTCAAATTCAGGAGGAGCACAGATGTAGGGCTAATCAATGGCGTGATCAAGCTTCATAGTCGCTCGTAGCACTTTAAGCGTGTTCTGGATCACCCCACAAACAACAGACCCCAGATCGGCTGTCTGGATCTGAAAAACTTCATGAACACATGCCCTGGTGGTCAGGATGGAGAAATCTCCCTGAGGTGAAACTGCATCAGTATGCTGTGTCTGTATGCCGTTCAGAACAGCAGGAACTGAACGATCTCTGGAAGCCGAGGCAGAGAATCCACTTCACACAGTCCCGGGACACTCAGGCCTTCAGACCCAATGCTCTCCAGATTCTTACAGGTAACAGTACAGCACATTTAACATTCGCACAGTACATACGACCGCATGTACATAAAGTCAAACAGTCAAAATGTCATCACACAAACTCAAATATATTAGCGTGCGTACTCATACACACATATACATAGACATAAAAGTTCATCCTTCGACAGGATCTAGAATTTACTGAAAGGAAATGATCTAAATCTGTACAAACAGCTGTCTCTCATAAAACAAAAGATGTTAGGAAAACCAAGCAAACAATTTTGTGTTTAAAAGACAGCTTGGCTAAAACAAGGCTAAACTTGGGCTGTCAGTGAAAATCTAACAGAGATCTAATAATTGCCCAAAACTAGACTAGTCAGACAGATTATATGTTACCTTATATGTGTAGTCATTCATTTCTGTTTATTTGACGACTAGTCTAGTTTTGGTCTATTCTTAGACATCTATTTGATCAGGCAGCCCGACTTTAGCCTTGTTTTAGCAAAGACGTCCAAATTTAGACATCGATTAGCCATCTTTTTCACAAACAAACAAAATGCTTACTGGGAAATGTCAAAGCTGCTCTTCTTCGTTGAAAAAAAGTGTATGGGGAACAAAGGCTGTTGTGTGGAAGTTTTTTAATTTCCCACTTTTATTTCACTGAAAAGAGCAGTCTGGATTGCTATATTTATCTTCAGAAAATCCTATGAGTTTTTATAAGCTTAACCGTTAGAAACTTTGGGCCTGTTTAAGTCTTATGCTCACCAAGGCTGCATTTATTTGATCAAAAATACAATAAATAATGTTAAATATTATTTCAAATTAAAATAACACTTCTGTTTTAAAATGTAGTCTATTTCCCTGTAAAGTTGGTTATATTATACCTCTGAAATCATTAAAATATGCTTCTTTGGTGAACAAAAGTGATGGATTTCCCCAATTATTTTATGAACCGAGACAAAAATGAAATATAAACATTAATAAATTGTAAAATTAAAATGCCATTGGTGAGTAAAAGTAATGCATTTTTAAAACTATAATTGACCCCAAAATTCAATGGTTTGCATATGAACTGATATAAAACATGTTAAAACACATATTAACTGAACAAGGAGTAATTTAGCCTTTCTACTGGAATTCCGAGAAGCTGTTATGTACAAAACAAGTCATGTCTTAGCATCACCAGAATAAAAAAAGTAAATCACTAGAGACAAAAACTGATATAAATACTACAAATGAAGTCCAGAGGTTTCAAAACAAGGCTCAAACAGAAAAGAGGGCCTGTACAAAGACACTTCTGCATACAAATGTTTTTGAGCAAAGTCACTGACAGGCCATGTGGTTTTGGGCCTGCTCTTTAAGGGAGGTGAAGATTTCTAGGCCTCTGGAGGTTCAGCAAGGATATTTCTCTGAGCAAGACCTCACTGATTCACTATTGCAGAGAAGGTTTCACTCACACAATCATATGTAACTTACATGAATGAGAACAAATGAGGGACGATCTGAGCTCTAGCGAAAGCTACAAGTAGAACTGACACACAAAAACGATGAAAGAGAAAACAAACGAAAAACAGCTACATAGAACTGAACTCTCCAAAAGCACACCTATAAATTGTATCTTTAATAAAGATCGATAGTGTATAAATAAAAAACATTAAGAATCTTTTAAGTTAGACATGGAAAACGGTTATCTGTAATCTAAATGTAGTTGCTGTGTGAAATGCTATGAATTACTGTCTGTTTCTCAATATGCGTTCTTCAGCGCTCTTGTGTTCTCGTGTAACATCAACTTCAACTGCCAAAATTCAGTTCTAAAACTCAAGACCGCAAGAACAAAGAACACGTAAAAAGTTCCTCGATACCAAGAACACATCTAGGATGCACCAATGCTGACTTGAGCACCGAACTCGCTCGAGTCAAGTCAGTATTGCGACTGAATAGAGGAGGTGGGTATTGCAGCATCTTATACAGATTTATCATTAAAGTTCAGAGATATAACTTATTTATCTCAGGGGTTTCCCTAAATGAGCTGGTAAAAGTAAGCAATACCATGAAAATCTTAATAGAGGCATAAACACATTAAGGGTGTTTATTTGCTGAAATTCATATTAAAATTTGTTTTATTTTTCATTGTGCAAAGTATATTTGTAAGGTTTTGTGCATGTTATATGTATTGAAAAAGAAAAACTATAAATCGTTGCATCAATGCTGTTAAAAACACGTGAAAGTCATGTGACCATCAAGAAGAACGCAGCATCGAATTTCTCACAGGATGCGTTCTGTGTTCTCACGGTCTCCCGAGTTCGTTCTTCCGAGGTGACCTAGCAAGTCTAGTCTCCACAAGAACGCAATCCATTCTCTCCGTTCTTAGAATTGAGAAACAGTCACTGAAACTCATCTATAAGCTCTTGATAAACATACATGGATGGTGTATTGCATCTCTAATGCTGAGTATTACTATTAGCAAATAAACACTGTACACATCACCATCTATAACGGCCACGCCCACCACTTCAAATGACAAGCAGAGCCACCCAATCAGATCACTCAAACATGGGTGTGCATGTGCTCTGCTCTTAAGAGGTGCGTTAAGCATTATTTTTTTTTTTTTGCTTTTATCATTTTATTTGAAAATATATAGTCTTTTTTTCTCTCTGTATTGGAAAAAGCAGTATAAAGGTCACTTATAAACCAGAAAGGGAAGAAAAAAACAGTCTGGGAGCGCAGAAAAATCTTTATAAAAATCGCACTGAAGGTGGAAAAAGGATTAATGTTTGTGAAATAGGGTCAAAGGCAGGTGTGTTTAGTCCACTGGCCCCTGGAAGATTAGTCTGATGTATCCCTGCTCGCCGTTGAGCTGCTGTGCACAGAAAGGACAGGCGGCGTGGAAGGTGTGCGTCCCATGAGGAAGTGGGATTTGACTCCAGTAGGCCGCTGTTTTTTCGGAGCACACGTGGCCGCATGGACTGAATGCATGCGTGGGTGGAGCCGCATCTAAATAAAACCCTGCCTCGCAGCCTAGCCAAAGCGGGACGTATGGCCCGCGAGCACGACACATGGGACATTCACGCTCACGTCCCTCCCTTCCATCTCGCTCTGCATCTCGGTTGCCCCAGTTGTGGTAGCCGTGAACGTGACCGCAGTTTAGGTAGACCCAGGGCTGCTTCTCGTCTACTATGTCCTTCCGCCGCATGCTGGGAAAGGCAAGGGTGTTAAAGCCCACAGGACACTGGGGACGAGCGGCATTCAGCTCTTGCCGGAGTGCCTCCAGGTGTTTGATGGTGGGGGTGCGGGACAGTCCCTCAGCCGTTCGCCATAAGAGAGTTGCTCCGCAGAGATCAATCAGAGAGCCGTCCACTAATTCTTGAGTCTCATTCTCCACCTTCAGAAAGAGCAAGAGAACTAAATTACTATATTTTTTAACACATCTTGAATCAAATATATCATGCAGAGCTTGTTAGTTGGCACAAGTTCTGCACAGTTGTCCTGCAGGGGGCAGTGAATCCCTACTATTCTCTCTACAGCAGTGATTTGTTCAGTACAAGACAGGTCTAAAAATTCCCTAACAATGACATAACCAGCAGTTTAGACATCTGTCAGTGTGATGGGCATATACGCACATGTGCAAAACACACACCCTGTGATTCACAGATTAATCCTGGAGTCTTAAAATCCATTGTTGCAACACATTTCATCCAGCCACCCTTGATCAGCCTTTACTTCGACCTTCACAATGCTGCAATAGCCACACCCCAAACACACACACATACACTTACACAGCTGTATGGACACCATCTGTGGTAACTGCGCAGTGCCTGAGCTGTGTTTTGTAAGGGTCATCGAGTGTAAAGTGTGTGAGCAAATATTTAGTATTTGTGTGTGTTTATATATTGGGTTGTTGTTTTCTTGAAGATTTAAAGGACCCATAACGTTTCTCTATACATAATTTTGTTGACTATTACAAAAACGCAATAAAGTAAAATGCTGAGGATAGAATAATGATAGACTTGAACATAATGAAACTTGAAAACATTAATACATATGGTTGTATTTTTTAAAATAAATAAAATACATTATTATTAGGGCTGCACAATATATTATTACAGCATCGATATTGCAGTGTGCGAGTCTGCAATGGTCACATCATAGGCATCTGGAAACTTGCAAACTTGAGCCATTTGGATACAATAAATTAAGTGTTTGTAGCTTGAGGGTTAATTAAACATTATATAATTACTTAATTAAAATGATAGTGTTAATATTATTGATATTATTTAATTTCTGCTCCTGAATACTGTTTGACTCCCCAGAAAATAATAAATGATTGTTTATTTGCATCTTTTGTCTGTTGTACTATATGCTTGTAATTTTTTTAATGACATTTAATGCAGATATGCTCCCCTACAGTATCATCTCAATTGATCTAAAATGATGAATTCTTTACAAGCTATTCAAGTCAACTGGTGAAATTGCATTTATAATCCCAATATATATATATATATATATATATATATATATATATATATATATATATATATATATATATATATATATATATATATATATATATATATATATATATATATATATATACATATCGTAGTGAATAAAAATATTGCAATGTCAATTTTTTTTCCAATACCATGCAGCCCTAACTAATTTATTTGACATAATAGAACTTTATTTTATTACAATTATAACTCCTGATTTGTCTTAAAATATATCCTATAGAATCATATGTAAAATCAACAAATAATTACATATTACACTACTGTGCAAGAGTTGAGTCTGTAAAATGTCTCTTTCCAGAGCTGCACAGATTTGTTTAACTGTAAAATCTTTTTTAAACCTCACCATAATTTGATAAACCAAGAGATCAAAACACAATTTGATGAGTTAAAGGCCAATTTGGATAATTTTGGCCTTTGGATAATTAGATCATAATTATAAAAAATTAACAATCTATATTACGGCTGCAAGATTCTGGCTAAAATTAGAATCACAATTTTTTCTTTGCTTAAAATCAAGACTACCATTTTCTCACGATTCTGTAGATGTAAAATAACGATTATCATGAGTAGGCTATTATTATTGTTATTTCCCAAACATATGGTAAAACAACAATAATGACATTAAGCCTGTGTGTTGGTCTACTGTTGTTTAAAATGCTAAATTTGGTATAGACTTTAAATGGTAGACTTGAACAGACTAAATTTGTCTTGATCGTTAGTGCCAATAAAGTGATGACATCAGAAAACAACTATTCATAATTGTGAAGCTGAATTTTTATATTTGAGATATATGCTTGCAATCCATCACTGACAACATTATTAGACTTTTTTTTACTGGTAAAATGACACATTTGTCATTATCAGATTCCCTCTTGCATTACATTCAGCATTACATAGACAAGAGTAGATATACAGACACTGTTACATGTTTATTCTCCTGCACAACACTCTGGGTTCGCTATGAAAGAAAAACATTAAATGCTTGTTGTAATCAAAACTCTAAGATGTGATATGATCATTTAAATGATGTGTGCGCTTTTGGTTTCACTTTCATTGTCGAGTGCGGTAAGAGAGAAAGTACATTTTTGGGTGATTTATACCTTATAAATACAGTATGTGACACTTTTAACACTATTTGGAGGTGTTTATGTTTTACCAATTAAAATATAACTGGCTGAATCATAGAAATACTGGATTAATATTTTTTAAATAAATTTGAGATTGTGATATTTTTTCGATTAATCGTGCAGCCCTAATCTATATTTAATCCAAATTTGTAATTAAACTGTATTAAGTCTGTTATGAAATATTGTGATTACAGAGGTACACACTGACTGTATACACAAAACTTGTTCAACACTAAAAGTTCCCACTGAAAAACTGTGATAAATAGCCAAAGTTCTGTACTGCTTGACTGTTTCCACAGCATCAGCTCAGAGTCTGAGCAGTTGGTCTTTAACCTGATCTTTTCTGAGCCAGTAAAGCCGACAGTCTTTCCACAGCAGCACAGTAGAGCAGTGTTTGCCCAGCACTGAGGCAGCATTAGATCCATGTTTAGCCAGCACTGAGCCATCAGAAGGACTCCTCAGGAGCAGGACATGAACAGCAATCAGAAGCGTGTTTGTTCTGCCAGTGACAACCCAGATTAATGGGGCGCCTCTGAGCCTCTGGACTGTGAGTGCATGCGTATCAGAGCGAGTGTTTGGGTTGTGCACCAAGAATACACAAGCAGTTTGATTTGTCTTCCTCAGTGTGGGCACATGCACATATCTAGGAGCCTTGCAGGTCTATATTTGTCCAGATAACCACTAAAGATAATGACTTGTCATGAGCACAGGAGCAAAGTGTTGAGTGCAGTAGCTCACATTGGACCTCCTGTCTGACGCACTTAACAGATCGACTCTAGATCATCTTACAGCTTTGTGTTACACCGGACAGGGCAAAACCGTCTTGCCTGGGCTGTAACTGTGGCAACAGTGTCCCAGAGCAACCGGTCAATGGCAGCAGAACAACCCAACATCCCATCTTGAGCGGACTGTTTAAAACATCTTTAATTTCAGCGACCCATCTGACACTGAGTTACAGCTTCCACAAATCCTTCATAAACACTAGCTTATATTTATGCATCTTGATGGGATATACCTTGTGGCAGTGATGTGTCAAGCTAATATGCTAAACGTTTTACACTGCACATAATTGTGTGGGATTATTATTATTTTTGGTTTGAATATGTAGCAAAACAATGTTTAAGCATGCTTACATATATGTGTAATATGTGAGCACTGACCATTTTCCCTCGCTGCTGTGCAGAGCGTGTCTCTCTCAAGGTGAACACATTTCCACACACGGAAATCTCTCTCCACACACCGGGTTTGGAGTCCTCTGTGAAACCGTGCCGAGGATGCATTACCAGCACACCATTAGTAGTTAGACCGTCCATCTGCCCATCTGATGTCTTCCACTTTGCTGCTTTCTCCTGTAAGGTAAAAAGTTGATCAAAATAAGCAATTTTATCCCAAAAAGTTGTATCTTAATTCATCCTCATATCATTCCAAACCCCTTCTGTGGAACATAAACATTCTCAAGCATGCTGGGAACCAAGCAGCATTTGATCCTGCTGGCTAGGGCTGCACAATATTGGAAAAATCTAACATTGCAATATTTTTTCATCCTCTAATAAATATTGCGTTAGAAATAAAATTTTACTAGATTTGTCCCCAACCTTTTTATCACAATTGACAATTTTACCACAAGGGTGGTGGATCATAGGTTGCTAGGTTTTCTCAGAGGATGACAAGCTGACAAAGCATTGCTGTGACTCTTATACAAGTTTTATTTCTGGAGAAAATTACAAAGCACTTCAGTGTTTTGGTGTTCTGTGCTTGTCTAAGATAATTAGTCGACCGGAATGTCTATAGTCCATACAAGCTGAAGCTGATCGGTCAGTTCTTGTCACGTGACTCGTGGTGCGCTCATGGCATTCATTTAACTGGGTGCGTCTGGAAGCCATGCACATCCATTGGAAATAACGAACTTGCGTGAACTCTAGTAAAGTAAAGACGTGATATGCAAATGGTCCCTAAAAGGCCGCCGTTATTTGCGATCTCCAGCAGTAGATCTTCTTGTGCAGACATGCTAGATTCACCTGATTGTTGACAAATGGGTTGTGGAATCGGATCTATTCCATGGCAGTTCCCAGATCCTTCACTGGGCCTTTCTGCCTTTCCAAAAGACGTCCGTTTCTTACTCATTTTGCTGCTTGTAGGTTAAATTTTGGCGCTCAAGTGATCGAGATGTAACTGAGAGAATATGGTCATTTTTCAAAATAAAGGATTTTTCAAAATAAAAGATTGTTTTATTTTATTATTTTAAGATAATAAATAAAATGGAAATAATTAATGATTTCTTGTGTGGCCATGTACCAATTTATCCATAGACCGGTACCAGTTCGCAGTCCGATGGTTGAAGACCACTGATCTACAGGATAAATAAATTCAATAAAGGAAAAAAAATTAAATAAACAACATTTTATTGTTTTCAGAGGAGTCAAACTGTTTTCAGCTATACAGTAATTGAATAATCAACTGTGAAAATAATTCTGCATTGTCTTCACTTTATAAAACAATTCAATGAAGTCAATTGTTTTTCATTTGTCAAAGTTACAAACAGTAAAATTTGTTATGCCTGAATGCTTTTAAAACCCTCACATAGTAACAGGCCTCAATGACGCTTGCAAAATGCTTAATTATAATTCAGACTCAACATTGCGTATACTCTTGATTCGACCACTGCGACAGATCACATTGCGTTATCGATACTGAAACAATATATTGTGCAGCCCTACTACTGGCTTCCATTGTGTGGATATGTATAAAAATATCTTCTTTTGTGTTACACAGAAGAAATAAAGTCAGGCTTTGAACACAATGAGGATGAAATAGCTGACAAAAGTCTTTCTATTAATCAGAACCGTGTAATCCTTCATTTATTTAGGTAGATGATTTAAAATGTATTTAAAAAATCTAATCCAGTTCCATTCCTGTTTTCAACACAGAGCTGAATATATCAAGTCTAACAACCCCTACTCAAAAAACAGTGCTGGTTTCCTAGGTCACATCTTTTTATATAAGCTCAAGTCACACATTCTTATTCTCTCACCCCTAGGAAGATGTTCTTGGAGGAGTCAAATCCGGCGGCGTAGATGCGTGCATTGTAAGGGGGTGTTCGCTGACACATGATCCGGCATGCGAAGCGAGATATGGTGCTCTGAACTGACTGAGTGTCAGAGTTACTCTGACTCCCAGGAACCGTGTCGGTCACCACAAAATCTATAGGACTCTCAGTTGAGCGGCCGATCTGAGATCCAGAGAGATGCAGAGAATAAACATTAAACAGTGAAGACTTTGTGAGAGAATTTGTAAACTTGCATCACTATACATAATAATCATAATATGTACAGAACCATCCTAAGTGATAGTGACAACTGTTTTCTGTCTAGCGTCAGCATTAATTTAGACTGACACTTGGAGAGTAATGGACACTTTTCAACAGTCCAGGAAACCCTGAAGGACAGCAGAGTGAACAGTAATTGTGTACCTGAAACATGTCTGTATTGCTGTCTTGAGTGTACTCCACCACTACTGTCTGTACTCGGGACAATGTGTAGGAAATACTGTGCTGATCCTTGTTACTTATGGCCTGAGGAAACAAGAAGAGAGATCATGAAAAAATTCATGCTGAACACACAACCTGAGATGTACTGTATTTGTACAGATATATGTCTGACAATTTCAAAATCACATGGAATACAACAAACATCAAGCATGCATAACAAGCTACAGCATGCTCACATTTGGATTGTGCTGCATGAGATGCGCAAATATTTCTATAGCCAATTTTCAAATCCGAAAAGTTTTAGTTTTACCATAAAGTCGTTTATGCTTTATATTTAAAAGTGTGACTGTGTAAGCCAAAAATAGTTCTGACCCAATTTCAAGTCATGTGATTTATTTTATGGAAAATGCATGAATGGAAAAGTCACGATAATAACAATTTGTTGAAAAATATATTTCCCTAAAAATAATGATGACAGAGGCAGCATGATTGGCAAAAATGTTAGGCAAACTTATTTTTGCATGTGAACAAATATGAAATAAACACAGTGGTAAGTAGATCTCATCAAGTCAAGTCCAAATATTGTATATACCAATAATTATTATATCATTGTATATACTAAAGCAAGTAAATGTGTACAGGTGTAAATAAACACAGATCACTATTTGCAGATGTGGAAAAAAGTTCCATCAAAAGTTTATTGGCCAGCACAATAGAGTCTAAGAGGCTGTGGAATCTGGAACTGTTTGTGTATAAATGTGTGTGTTTGTGATGGAGCCACAGAAGGGTCATTCATGAGCTCAACAGTATCCAGATGTGTCCGAGCAGACGCACCCTGTTCCATTGCAGCTCAAACCTACCTATTTTTTTTTTTATTCAAAACTCTCCCAGAACCAAAATATCACTGTAACTGCTGATTTTCTTAAGATAGTCCTGTGTAATGCCTAGGTGGAGGGTACCTTGGCTGCCTGTGGGGTGCAGGCTACGTGTACAGTGCTGGGTTTGACACCATTGGATTTGGGTCTTTTGAAGAGTGCAAACCTGCTCTTCCTTCTGCCGCGGTCCCCATTGGGTAGAGAGCCATTATACCTACAGATAGAGAGAGAGAGAGAGAGAGAGAGAGAGAGAGAGAGAGAGAGAGAGAGATTCAGCTGAAAGCACCAGGGCGCAACATATACTTCACCACCAATTCAGCTGCAGGCAACAGGTGGTGAACAAAACAGATAGATGCACTCACAAAAGCACAAGCAAACAAAAGCTGTACGGTAGATATGCAATCCCATACTTTTCCTTGGAAGAGCAAACAATCATTTTGTTTGTTGACTGGAAACAACACCTAATCCAAAACACAAAATGCCATACATTTCAAGATCCACTCTTCATAAAATGTATATATGCTGGTGAGGTGACACAACCCCCAAAACAGCTTCTACAATTACTAGACTAATAACTTCAAATATAATCTTTCGTGATAAAAATAAAGGGGTCTTTACATTTGAAATTTGCCTTGATTTCTTTTAACAACATAGAAGAACTCTTCAATTAAACATCAAGATTTTCAACATCATTATCCTTCACAATATTTCTTAAACAGGTGGTCTACTACAATATCATTTGTATCATTGTTTTAAAATTTAGTTCAAGTGCAATGTAGCTGTGTGAACAAAAGGGAGACATTGGCTTTTACAGAGTTAGCTTTGGGACTACAAAAAAATACATCCGGGTTGGTGAGATCACAAACGCTTCTGGTTAAGTGCATACGCCATGCGCATACATCCTGTGCAGCAAAGGGGCGTGCCCAGAGGCGCTGTAATATTATTGCAGACAAAGCTAAAATGCTGCCCAACCTAGGGTTGGGTTATTCCGATTCCGGTGCTAAATCGATACTTTTAAAACAGTACCGGTGCCAAAACAGTGCCTGAACCAACACTTTTAAGCCACAAAATTATGGTGGATGACTCTAGAACAGGCGTGACCAACCCTGTTCCTGGCAATCGACCTTACTGCAGATTTCAGTTGCAACCCATATCAAATACACCTGCATGTAATTATCAAGTGCTGTTCAGGTCCTAATTAATTGGTTCAGGTGTGTTTGATCAGGGTTGGAGCTAAATTTTGCAGGAAGATCGATCGCCAGAACAGGGTTGAGCCCCACCGCTCTAGAAAAATATTTTATTTGACAAAATGTTTAAAAAATATAATTTTAATAGAACAATATAATTAAACTTTAAAAGAAACATCAATTCATATTTTATATATTTGAATTATATTAATATATTTCCTTTGATCATTTGTTGGTTAGCATGAATTTAAGATTAGCATTATGAAATTACAATAGCTTACTACTAACCTGTGGAAAGGCTGTTATCAAAATACTGAACTCTTTTTTTTTCCCTAGGGTTGGGGTTAGTGACAATGTTTACATGCTTATTAGTAAACTAATGATTTGCCTTAATCTGAATAAGACAATAATATGATTAAGGTGTTTACATAAGTTGCTTTTTGAATGTTCCTTTCATGTTTTCATCTTACATGTTATAGTACTTAGATCGATTAATGTCATTGCGTCACCACGCTATCCATGTTTCCTTTAGCGTTTCATATAATTTCAGGTGTTTCATTTTTAATTTTTTGATTTGATTTGAGCATTACCTAAGGACTGGTGGAAGAGTGCTTTTTTAATGGAATTTGATAGCGCATGTTGAAGGGAAAGAAGGAAACCTTCGCATTTTACGATGCAGGTGTCTGTGGTCCTTTAAGGTAATCAAAATCACTGTTTACATGGTAGTCTAGGCTCTTAATCAGAGAATTGTCGTAATCATATTAAAATCGGAGCATTGGTGTCCATGTACGTACTCACTGGAAAGGGCCGGATGATGTTAAAAGCTTTCAGAGACATTGCATTCCTCTGCCTGTGAATTGTGAGCCACAACCTGTAAGTATTTTTATTTGATAAAATCAATCAACTACATGCACAGTTTGAAGGTTAGCGTTATGTTGTAGCAAGGATGTAAACAAGAGTACAAACAACGGGAAATGATGTTTGGCACTGCTAACAATTTAGCTGCAAATTCATATTTATCTGTCAGACTGCTGTAAACATCCATAATCTTCACCAGGGCTGCAGGGTCTCTCTATGCGGCCGCTTTCCCTGCGTTCTACATTGCAAATAACAAACTCGCAAAAGATAAGTGAATGTTTTATATTACTTTCACATATAATCGGAATAAGCATGTGTAAGACACATTTCAGAATTTTATTTTAGGGAGCAGGCTTGAGGTTTATCCTTTTTATTTTCTGTCTGATTAAGGCTTAAACTGAAACGGCTAAAAGCTACTCTGACAGACAGTATTTACACAGCAGAGCGAAAGCACGTGCTTGTGGAGGCGTGACACTTTTTCTGGTGACATAAAACTGATCCGCGAATCACAGCACATTATAATAGCTGACCTATCAGAGCCTCTTTCCAAAGAAATTAGGAAATATGACAGTCATTGTCATGTTAGCTGATTAGCTGTACATTAAGTAAAAAATACCAAAAAATAATGTGATTTTCTACAAATGAAGCATGAGCACACATTGCTTTGCATCTTATAAACACATCCAAGCCTTAAAAATACACTCTGGACTACCACTTTTTTATCCTAAAAGTGTGTGGTTAGATATAAAGTGGCATGTGACATCACAAGGACACAGTGATTTGCATACTGATTTGCCACGCCCACTGATGACATCATTCGAGAAACCATTGTTCGTATATCAGATCTGAAGAAATGGAGCTGCCATTATCACTTACGACAGAGAGAATTTTTAGAACTACAGATCCAAGCAGCATGTGAAGAACAAATCTGATCTGTGTGAAGTACACTACATAAAGCATTAAGAAATGCCACACCTGCAGTGTCTTTTGGTTTCGTCTGTGGAGGTTTCCTCTCAATCCCCCACCCACCAACTCACTCACTGCCCGAACGTCCTTCAGGAACAGCATGCAGACACAGTGACTGCAATGTGATTATGTAGTTTAAACATTATGCGGGATTGTGTGGGCTTTAAATGAACAGCAATGGACTTTATTAAGTCTCTGATTGATTTAACATGAGCTTGCTGAAGGCATGTGTTGACGTTATTGAGTGCATTCTCTGCATATTTTGGCAAGCCCACATTATCACAATGCGCTCTATAAACAAGCTAAACAAGCTGACCGACTGAGCTTATTTCTCCCAAAGCTTCCCTCACAAAACGACACTCTCTTACATAGAGACCAGAAAAGTGCATTGAAGACATCTGGGGATTTCCATCAGGTGGCATCTTCACCTTTTGCAAACCTGAAAAAGCCATGCATCACTTATGATGACAGAGGCGTTCTCTGATGATCTCCAGAAGTGATGTGCAGGGAAAAAACAAAGTGAATCAGCGCAGAGCGGGAATTTCACAGAACATGATGCATGAACACGCACGAGAACTAAGCTGAATTTTCCACAGCTGCAATTTCTCATCTACGAGCGCATTCCTTAAGTAAACACTCTGGGAACGACAGACAGAGGGAGGGAGGAAACCCCCCCACCCCCTGGAGAGGTGTAGATGAAGGAAGTCTTTCAGTGTCAGCTGTTGCTGGGAGGAGAGAGTGAAACACAGAGGGAAAACAAGGTGGAGGAGGAAAATGAGCAGTCTCATGGAACTCATAGTGTGTGTGTGTGTGTGTGTGTGTGTGTGTGTGTGTGTGTGTGTGTGTGTGTGTGTGTGTGTGTGTGTGTGTGTGTGTGGTCAAATGTAGGTTATATGCTCAAGAGAGCCCTGTCAGTGCTGGGAGCACAGTAAGCAAACTTACGTAACACAAATATCATTCCAAAAACATTCAACAGAATTAATCAGTCACTACAAAGATGAAAAACAGAACAAAACACTAGGGCTGGATGAGGTTTTCTGATTAAAATTGTGATTGGACTAAAAAAAATATTTTGGTTTGCTGTGCTTCTTTATAGGGCTGCATAGCGTGGACAAAAATGTCATTATCTAGAGAAAAACTATATCAAGTATTTGATTATTAAACAATGTTTACAGAAAAGTGACTATTATTTATAGATTTCTTAATTTCTCGAATGTCAGTATAAGACCTTTAATTGGATGGCAAGACTGCAATCTTTTTTAAAGCAGAGGTAAAAACTAGAGATGTAACGATTCACCGTGAGCTGGTTAAAAATCGATTACAATATTTGAAGATACAAACAGCTAGAAATGTTGAATGAATCGCAATATATTTTTTGAACAAAGGGGGTGCTGTGTTTACAGGTGCAAACTTGATTTACCTGCACATAAGCAAAGAGCAAGAGGTGGGGCGGCAGAGTTAAACAACAGCGGTGAAGTATTCCAGACAAAACACAAACTGTGTGCAAATACTGCAAACAGACCTTTACTTACACTAACAGAACAACTGATATGAAGCACATAAACAGTCAACACAGTTATAAACCACTGTCAAAGATGTCTATATGCAAAAACACTATAAATAAGCCAAATCACGCGGACCAGATGATTTGCAGCTTCGCTTGCTCCGACGAGTGCTATGAAGATCACGCGGTGCATCATTGCCTTCAAAACGAAAGTGTGAAGATGTTTTTTAGACTGAAAGACAAAGTAGTTTTATTACAAAACCAGGTATTAGACTATTTTACCCTCTCCCTTTCAAATAAGTTTATGCATATTTTAATAATAATTTGCTTATTATTGAACATTTAAGAAGAAATAATCTTGAACATTTTTAATTGCATCACACTAAAAATACTAATTAATTATACAAGTAATATAAATTATTCACCTTCATAATCGTGTTCATCTCCTTTCACTATCCTACTGTATAATAAGTAATTTTATAGTCAGTTTTTTTATGTCAAAAGCCAGTCCTCTGGATTGGAGTGCCCATTGACCACCTCTGTACACACTGCTCTCTGGTTTAGGAAAGGCTTTCCTCTCCACACCAGCCATCTTCAGTCCCCGTTTAAAATAATGGATTTTAGTTTTCAGAATGAAAACAATCCATGCCCACACTTGTGTTTCACCCAGCGTTTCAGAAAAGATCTCTGTCCACTATATACCATTGGAAACGCATAACGTGACCACACACACTCTGGCATGCGCTGTAGCGTACGCGCATGTCTGAGCTCCAGGCAGTCAGCGGGTGCTTTGAGCACACCCAGGTAAGATCAAGATCCACCGCTGGATCTCATCTCACTATAGTTGTTAAATGTGATATTTAATTCACCTGGTTAATCTAACGACTCTTTGGTCTTTTGAATCTGTTACTTGTTCTCAGGTCACGTGTTGTGAGTGCAAAAATAAGTTAATGTGATAATTTATGTAACCACGTACATTGATTCTGTATATTGACTGATTGCCTTTATTTTCTATATTGTATAAACTTATTGTATGTTATACTTTTATAATGGCCATTATTGATTATTAAAACTTATTAAAACTATTAAAGCAAAAGAGACAGGGTATGTTTCATGTTTTTAGAAGAGAATGAAAGGAGGCAGTAACGTTATAGGCTCCGTTTTGTTATAAATATGCATACAATGAAGATGACATTCATATAAATATGTAGCTACACTATGCCTTAATATTTTTAGTGTGTTAATTTGTTGATATCAAAATGAAAATTTTCTTTACTCAGAAATATACAATGCATATATTTTCCTTTTGCACTTGCCCACTTCTAATCAACTCTGGCCTATTTATTTAATTAAGTGACAGCCTCTGAAATTTGATAATTCTCACCAAGACATATCAAGATTTCAGGTTTTTATTTCGATTAAATGCACAGCCTGGCACAAAAGGTAGCCAAAACCACAGTTTAGCAGTAACACAACCCCTAAATGAGCTGTAACCAAACACAATAATGGAGGTGAATCCTCTACACTCTCCAGGATGAGAATCTAATCCAATCCATGACCCCCTGAGAACATCTAATCAAAGACGTTAATACACAAAAAGCTCTTTTAGTCGGTCATGTGATGGTATATAGCACAGCAAATCACACAGGAGCCTGTTTTGCAAATACAAGTCAATGAAGTGCATTATGATCCTCTAACACCACGTTGAAACCCGCTTTGTTTTCCAACTGAGGGCTCCTTTGTTCCCGCCAACAAGCATCACCCTCACATTTTGCCCACAACCACAAACAAAAAGTTCAAGGCAGCTGACTCTATTTTCAGAAACACACAAACACGCACATGCAAGAGTTGTCACAGAGCATTACGAACTATTAGCTCCAACACGACAGATGCTGCTCTCTGCTGATCTGAGGTCGAATGTCATAAGGTCTTACCCGAGCACAATGAGTTCTCCGTATTTGACTGGCACTTTGGTTGACGACGTGGAGATGTTTTCCTGGTCGGGGGAGAACATGGGTGCAGTGTGTGTGGGGGAGGGGGGGTTGTCCCGCTCCCAGTGTGAACGCAACACAACCACACACACTCAGCTCTCAACTCTGTCTCCTCTTCATCACCATCATCATCCTCATCGTCACTTCAACTGCACAGAACAGAGAAAGAAACCTGTGAGGACACAATCAGCTGGCAGATCATTCAGGTAACTTTCAATGACAGGATTAAACCAGGCACCACTTAAAAATCCTTCGGCGATGTTTGGTGGCCTATATTTTTCAGTCTTACTTGCGCTTAGGCATGAGATTAAGGCTGCTAACAAGATCTAAAGAGTAAACTAAGAAGATGGTGATCCCCTAAACCCAAACAAATGCTCAAGCAGACACCAAACCATGAAGCTTAACACGGTCAAAGTAACCAAACACTCACTGTTAAATACTGTTAAAATCAAATGATCTAAATTCATTACCGCGTGCAGTGTTGGGGGTAACACGTTACAACTTATGCGAGTTATGTAATATTACTTTTAATAATAATAATATTTGAGTTACTTTTTAAAAATGTAATGCGAGTTACTTTTTAGTTTTGTTAATTCTGAATTAAAATGACCGTAGTCATGTGGAATCCCACACTCAATGAGAGAATGCAGGAATAGACTGATAGGAAGATGGCAGAGCCTTACATTTCTGCAATGGAAATATTCTCGATATTTTGAACTTATGGAAGAAAGGGAAAAGAGGATTATCTGAATGGACAGTGAATTTACTTTTTAATCAGACAAAAAGTACAAAAGTAGCAAACACACTGCTTTAAACTTTAATTAACCTGTGTATAGGGCATGTATGTATAGCTCTGGGGTCAGAAAGTTCATTTTATTCATTTTTTATGAGTTTTTTTTTTTTTCATTTTTTAGGTAAGTGAAGGTTATACCGAATGTTTTTAATTGCAGAGCTCCTCTATAAAAAAAAAGAAAAAAGAAACCTGAAAAAACTTCTGAAAGAGATGCCTCAGTCAGCCAAATGTAAAAGTACCAGGGCTTGACTAACTTTTTTTGATCACCGGCTACTGTGGTTAGTAAATTTGTAACATTACTAGCCACTCGCCAGTTGCCATTTTCACTAGCCACAATTTTGTTGTTGGGAAAATATATTTTATTTCCATAATATGCATACATAAGGGGCGAAGCAGTGGCACAGTAGGTAGTGCTGTCGCCTCACAGTAAGAAAGTCGCTGGTTCGAGCCTCGGCTCAGTTGCCGTTTCTGTGTGGAGTTTGTATTTTTTCCCTGCATTTGCGTGTGTTTCCTCTGGGTGCTCCGGTTTCCCCCACAGTCCAAAGACATACGGTACAGGTGAACTGAGTAGGCTAATTTGTCTGTAGTGTATGAGTGTGTGTGTGTGAGTAAGTGTGTGTGTGTGTGTGAATTGTGAATGTGTGTGTGTGATTGTTTCCCAGAGATGGGTTGCGTCTAGAAGGGCATCCGCTGCGTAAAAAACTTGCTGGATAAGTTGGTGGTTAATTCCGCTGTGGCGACCCCAGATTATTAAAGGGACTAAGCCGACAAGAAAATAAATGGATGAAAGCATACATGACATGTTGAAATTACTTAATTTGGATTTGTTTGTGCTATGTCCACATGCCTCATTCATTTCACTTTTTTCGTGTGTAATATGTGTATGAACTTGCTTAATGTGCATAAGCAAATGGGTCATGGTTTAATTGTGATGCATTGCAAATAGTTTTTATTTCATTTGATTTTTCAGGGCTCAACACTAAGGATTTACCAAATATATCTCCGACACCACACCAAAAATAAATAATTATTTATTAGCCACAAATTTTAAATAAAGTCAAAACAAGCTAAATATAGCCACGTACATGCTCTTTTTTTATTCAACAAAACCATTCTTTAAAAAAACAAAAAACAATTGACATTTAAAAAATTATTATTGTCATGTATATAAATCTATGCACAGTATTCTGTCCTGGCTAAAGGTCCCAGATCACCAGTTAACTACACATAAATGGGGAGCTAATATTCTATTGTTAATCTCCTATTAAAGAAATGTTATTGTTATAATAATATTTAAACCATATTAGCAAAACTAACTACAAGCAAAGGAAAGCAGTTGAAAAACCTGCTCATCTCTTCATTATCACACACAAACGGTTAACTTTAGGCCCATAATCTGTTAAGAATGGAAAAAAGCGAAAGCGGCAACTGCAGCTGATTACAAAGAATTAAAAAAAAAAAACATTTGGTGCTCTTGAAAGCAGCAAGAGTGTTGGTGCACGACCATCGTCTATTTCAAAGTGAACTGATCGCAGGTTGGTTTGCGTCAGGAAACGGGAGTGTGCACGCTTTTTTAAACATCACCTGTGCGCGTGAGTGATTATCCTCTCGTTCGGTATTCACCTGCTTTCTATTTTTGCCAGTCGTGCTGCTTTTTGTTTCTAAGACCACATTTGCACGCATATTGGGCCATCTCTATTGTCAAACCCCTGCTTTTAAGAAAACAATTACACTTTAAATATATTTTCAACCGGCCAAAGTGGCTAGTGAGAGTGGCTGTCTAACCCGTCACAGCTGAAATCTACCCTCATATAGCCCTGAATATAGTGTATTGCTTGCCATAAAAAGTAATGCCACTATTTACTTTTTTAGGGAGTAACTTAATTTATTGCATTACTTTCTAAAGTAATGTTACCCAAAACTGATCTTGTGTATCAGAACTGTAATTTCTGAAAGGGATTTTAAGATCGCACAACCAAAAACTATATTTAAAATTGAGAAATTCTTCATGCAAAGTTTGTACTGGTAAATGGGGGCAATGAAAGATTTTTCGTGCAAATTCTGGCTAAAGTTGTATTTTGCACTATAAAGGGAGATACAGAGTTCGCCTTAACAAGGAAATCAATTCAAGTTCATCATGACCTTCACTTTTAACCATGCTTGTTTATGAAAACTTCCTGTCAGATGCTACAGATGAGGTGAGGTTAACGACACTGGTGAAACTGTCAGTGCATGTGTGAGGGAAGTTACACCCAATCACTCATCATGCACATTTGGAATCAACAGAAACTGATTGTGAAAGAGGTAATTATCTCAGAAATTATTAACTGTACTTTCATGTTTTACCTGTGTAGTATAATGTATTCAAAATAACAGCATATATTCAACAATAAAATTAACTATTTATTAAAGATGATTTTTTTTAAAAAGGTGACAGTGGCTCAGTGGTTAGCACTGTCGCCTCACAGCAAGAAGGTTGCTGGTTCGAGTCACGGCTGGGTCCGTTGGCATATCTGTGTGGAGTTTGCATGTTCTCTTAGTGTTCGTGTGGGTTTCTTCTGGGTGCTCCGGTTTCTCCCACAATCCAAAGGCATGTGCTATAGATGAATTGGGAAGGCTAACTATTTCCGAGTGATGGGTTGCAGCTGGAAGGGCTTACGCTTTGTAAAGCATATGCTGGAGAAGTTGGTGGTTCATTCCGCTGTGGCAACCCCTGATGATTAAAAGGACAAGCCGAAGGAAAATGAATGAATAAGTAAATAAAAAATAATAAAAAAATGAAAGTTTTTTTTTAAAAACAAGATTTTTTTTGAAACAGCACGCACCAAGACAAGCATATATTAATTTTCAGAATATGCTTTGAAGAATCATTTTACAATACGCCAGGTATTAGGAATTAACAACAAGAGTGATTTGATGTTTTTCCATGTTGGCTTTTACTCAGCTAACTTGTTTATATGAGAGCTCTGTCTCTTCATGTCCATCTTCTCACTCTTTGTCCATACACAGCGACGCCAGCCACTCTGGGGATTCGCACCCTCTCCCGTCCCGCCATCCACAGAATCTTCTTTATTCACACCTCCCTTTTTACTCCCTCAGCGATCCCTGTCCCACATACCAGACTGTTGCTACGGGCTTAAAGTGTGTGTGTTACTGCTGTACCTCTAAGTCGCTTACTTTAAGGGGCGCAATGGAGATTGTGGTCATACAGTCCCTATATAATACTTTAACAAGAGCTATGAGCGTTAATGGGTCACATGCATCAACTGCACTCATAAATTCCTCACAGCCATACAAAATCAACACCTGCCCCATACACACTATCCTGATAACACCATCAAAGCATGCGGTCTAAATGACATCCACAGAACATGAAGTGCTAACAGGTGTTACCCCGAGCTGTTGACTTCTCATATAACAGGGAAATTAGGCCTTTAGGACAATTAACCTTTTTCTGTGCTCAGCTTTTCCATTTTAGGCAAACATTGAAAATGTGTTCAACATCTGTGTCATAACACTAAAAAACATTGAGTATGCAAATCATTGGATCTTAATAAAGTACAATAAAAGTAGCAGTACAATAAGTAAACAAAAGAGGTTGATGGTGCCCTATAATTTCTATATTTGCAACATACAAATAAAAATAATAATACAAACCTGTCATAGAGCCCTAGGCTGACTATTAATCTCCATGAAGAGTATGGGATCAAGAACAGTTTTTTGGGGGGGTGGGTACAGTACATAACTGGGTCAATAGCAGTCTATTAATTAGCTTTAGGACAAACAGTACTGTTAATGGTACTAACTTTTGTATACTTTGATGTTAATAGAGAAATATGGCCCGTTTCCACTGAGTGGTACGGTACGGTATGGTTCGGTTTGGTACGCTTTAATGGCCGTTTCCACTGTCAAAAGGCGTACCGAACCAAACCGTACCGTACCACTTTTTGGGACCCTTTCGAAAGGGTCCCAAACTGCAGAAAGGGTCCCAAAAGGTGGAGCTACATGCGTAGCTGAACGCTATTGGTTTACAGAGATACGTCATTCGTAGATGTAACAAGCCAGAATGCAAACAAAGGACCCGCCATGTTTGAAATACACAGCGAGAGATTACAGCGGAATTATAAATACATATGCAGCCATGGTCGATCCTGCAAACAAACCCTGTCGTCGTCATGATAAACAGCCACAAAGCCATGGAGAAGAGCGGATTCACCCCGTGCCGCGTAGTTTTTAACGAGCCAGTCTGAAGCCTGAGTGGTTTCGATTTCTTCCTTGCGCTCGCCGCGCGTCTCTATCTAAAATAACAAACTTCTTGAGCTGATGAAAATAACATGCGCTTGATTATTGACAAGCTTTTGGAAACCTGATCCTGTGAGAAACTGACAAACGTGAGTGACACATTCAGATAGAAAAGGACAAACGCGAGAGTGGAGCACGGAAAAAAAGGCGAAGCCAAGGATCACGTTATTTCTTCAGCAAACGTGAACAAACTGCCTTGCTTTAATCTTATTATCACCCTTTGGACTAATATGAACTGGGAATGATGGAATGACTCTCTAACAGAGGCTTAATGTGCTGCGGAAGATTACAGACACAGATGAGAGGTTTGCTCTGACTGTAGGCTATACTTTGTGTTGTTTTGAACCTAATTAACGACGAAATGTCTGCTTTGTGTAGTTCTTCTGTAGTTGGTAACATATCGGAGACTGTAAGGGTCTGTATGTGTTCATATATGTTCATTTATTTATTTATTTATTTATTTAATATAATTACAGACGTTACAGTAGGCTATTTCGCACCGTCATTGATCTGCAGTTACAAACAACTTCTGTTTATAGAAAAGTTAGTAATAAACATTTATACACAAGTATTTATGTGTGTAAAGTATCTATTTTGTGAGAAGTGCTTTTCATATGATATGTGAACGACCTGTGCAGCTTTATTGTAGACATTTTCTCGAGCGAAAATGACGTCGACTAAAACTTTGTCATACACCACGCCCACCAAAAGGGGACCCTTGGTAATGGAAACGCAAGCCTGATAAAGGTGACCCGTACCGACCCGAACCGTACTGTACCAGTCAGTGGAAACGAGCCAATAGAGAGTGGTTAATGTTGAATGCCCCTGAATGATACCCAGCTATACCTCTCTTTTCATCCTGATGATCCCTCGGTTCCAGCTCGCATCTCAGCCTGCCTGTCTGACATTTCACACTGGACGAAAGATCATCATCTTCAGCTTAACATCGCAAAAACGGAAATGCTTGTAATTTCTGCCAACCTGACTCTACACCATAAATTTTCAATCCCGATGGATGGGGGAGTAACGATTGATGACCAACTAAACGTCTCTGACCACATTTATAGAACTGCTCGATCGTGCAGATTCGCACTCTATAACATCAGAAAGATCCGACCCTTTTTATCTGAACATGCAGCTCAACTCCTTGTTCAAGCTCTAGTTCTCTCCAGACTAAATTACTGCAACTCTCTACTAGCAGGGCTTCCAGCTAACTCTATCAAGCCTCTTCAGCTGCTCCAGAAAGCAGCAGCAAGAGTGGTCTTTAATGAACCTAAAAGAGCACATGTCACTCTGCTGCTTATCCGTTTACACTGGCTGCCAGTTGCTGCTCGCATCAAATTCAAAGCTCTGATGTTTGCCTACAAAGCGACTTCTGGCCTTGCTCCTCCTTATCTGCTCTCACTTCTGCAGATCTATGTGCCCTCCAGAAACTTGCGTTCTGTGAATGAACGTCGTCTTGTGGTTCCATCCCAAAGAGAGAGAAAATCACTTTCCCGAACGCTTGCGTTCAATCTGCCCAGTTGGTGGAATGAACTCCCTAACTGCATCAGAACGGCAGAGTCACTCGCTGCTTTCAAGAAACGACTAAAAACTCAAATATTTAGTCTCTACTTCACTTCCTAATCTGCAATTGCCTCTCTGGATATACCACTAACTGTACTCAAAAAAAAAAATACTAATGCTTTCCTTCTTAGACTTTACAGACCTGAAACTTGCCTATAGCACTTATTCATTGTTGCTCTTATAGTTGTGTAAATTGATTCCTTGTCCTCATTTGTAAGTCGCTTTGGATATAATGTAAATGTAAATGAACATATACTAACCAGTTAAAGGGTCTTACATTTATTTATCCAATACATAAACAATCTTGGGAAAGTTTTGAGCGGTCAGATGATAAAACAAGTTCATGAAAACTTTGTCTAAAAATATTCGGTATATATACACAGGGTGCGAAATTGCAACGGTTTTGTACCTGAAATTTAGTCTACACAACCTCAAAATATATTTAAGAGCATTTGTGCAAGTTTATCAAATTTGTTGCCGTGTGACCTGTTTTCACAGCAAAATGTTCACCGTATGCGCAGATAATGGGACATTCACGGAAAATGCATATTTGCACCCAAAAACGTGAAACGCAGCAGTCAGGAATTATGCAGTTGTCATGCCAACTTGCTATAGTAAACAACAATTGCCCTGCCTCTGCGCTCTTCTGATTAGCCCACTGCTCTGAAACTGAAAGACAGTGGAAAAAAACTGTCAACTTCACATAAAAGTTGAAAATCTTTAACTTGACACGGCATCTTAAAAAAGGGAGGCGCTGAAAATGAAGGGAGTCATGGACGTCCATTAAGTGCATGTTTACAAAGAAAAAGTAGAAAAAGTAGCGCATTTATATAGAAAAACGTGTCTGAATTGTTTACTATTTTGCACATAAATTATGGGGTTCTCTCTAAAAAAGTTCTTCCCACCCTGTTTAGAGCATCATTATGGGCGTTTTACCTTATAACTAACATGGTTCAAATGATGGATCTGCAACAGAGAAACACATCGTTCTTTTCCCAAATGATCCATTGTACTTAGATGGTTCAGCTGCAAGTTACGTAGTTGTTTGGAAAATGCACCCCTGGCTGACACCTGTTTGACTATGTGAAGTTTACTCAAAGTTCATGTGAATCATTGAATAATGCAATAATCTGAGGGGAGTTTCATTCGGTGGAGCTACCTTGGTGTGTAAGTCTGCCATGTAGTTCAGGTCAACAACAATGTGATCTGCAGAGTAACACTAGAGCTTTTAAGTCAACTAGTTTGTGCGACCCCGAATATAGATAACAGTATCTGTAAATATCGGTGGTATCGATAAAATGCAAGCGATACACATCCTTATCTGCATTTCTTCTTATTAAGTGCCCAAAAAAAGTCAGTGCTGATGTTACAAATGACAAGAAAACTTATTTCACATCCTTTCCTACACCACAGGCTGAGTGTATTTGTCATACCATGGAGTAAAAAAAACAGCAGTTCTTCCTGTTCTTAGAAATCACTGTTTACACCTTACACTGAAACAGAGCAAAGGAGAAAAAGCGCAAGAGTGAGAATAGAGCTTAGAAACTGAGAAAACAAGAGTGCAAAAGAAAGGAAAAGGTTCTTCACACTATATCATCTCTGAAAACTAAGACAAGGCCATTGCACAACATTAACCACAAGTCAACCTTCCTGAGGAGAGAGAGCGTGAACCTGTATCAATGATTTGTTTTCGTGTCAGTTATTACCAGGCCTGAAAATCCTGTAATATTTCAAGACAAACCAGCTAACCATATTTACACAGCAAATCACACTTGATGACCTCCTTTATAGCAATTTTACACACCAGCTAAGCTAATCATTGAAGCATGTTGCAGTAATGTAAAATTTGAGAGAAACATGAAAGGAAATGTAGAGATAGAAAAAAAAAAGATTTTCATTATAAGGTCATCATATTTATGCATCTCTCGCATGCAGATTCTGAGAGATTTGAAGGCTCTATCCTTCTACACTCTCGGTTTCACACACAAAACCACCTCACATGGTCTGAAAAATAACTGACAGTCTTTCTATATCTGCACATCTCATTTCATCATGACAAATAGTTTCTGTTTGATGAAACCCAGGTGAACCCATTACATAAATGGGTGACATGATTACAGATTTATCTATACCACCAGAAGCAGTTACCTAAAAGATAACTGATATGGTCACAATTGCTAATACACAAAAACACAGTAAATAAATATATATAAATGCTCACACACACACACACACACACACACACACACACACACACACACACACACACACACACACACACACACACACACACACACACACACACACACACACACACACACACACAAACACAAACACACACACACAAACACAAACACAGTTGAAGTCAGAATTATTAGCCACCCTGTATATTTTTTCCTAATTTCTATTTAACGAAGATAATTTTTTCAACACATATCTAAACATAATATTTTTAATAACTCATTTCTAATAACTGATTTATTTTATCTTTGCCATGATGACAGTAAATAATATTTGACTAGATCATTTTCAAGACACTTCTATGCAGCTTAAAGTGACATTTAAAGGCTTAACTAGGTTAATGAGGTTAACTAGGCAGGTTAGGGTAATAAGGCAAGTTATTGTATAACAGTGGTTTGTTCTGTAGACTATTGAAAGAAAATATAGCTTAAAGGGGCTAATAATTTTATAGCCGAAATAAAACAAATAAGACTTTCCACAGAAGAAAAAATATCAGACATACTGTAAAGTTTATTTACTTTGTTAAACATAATTTGGGAAATATTTAAAAAACAAAAAATATATATCAAAGGGGGCTAATAATTCTGACTTCAACTGTGTATACATACATAGATACATGCATGCATACATACATACATACACACACACACACACACACACACACACACACACACACACACACACACACACACACACACACACACACACACACACACACACACACACACACACACACACACACATATATATATATACTTACATACATATACACATGTGTACTAGTTCAGAGATCTATTATACAGTCAGCAACTATACCGAAATAAAGTAGAGAACAGATGCACACCCTGTTTCAAACACACCCCTGCTGTTTTGTCCTGATTTGTCTCGCACTCCTTCTCTGTATAATGACCTGAAAAATAACCTGACCCCATGAGGAGCGAGACAGCCTGGGTTAGCATTAAGCCTGAACAGAACTGTGACAGAGATGAGATGCACGCAAATCAACAAGCAGAAAAATTAATTATGTCATCCAAAAAAAAAAAACTTTTCAGAGACATCAAAGGCACTCCACAAGTTTCACAAATCAAAAACACTCAATATAGTTCAGCCTTTGTGTCAGTGTTGCTGAGAAATGATTTGTAAATCTTGAAAATGCACACAAAAATACATTATTCCAACTTAGGTTGGGCTTAAGGCCCAGTAACCCCGCCAGCTTGGCTTTATTTCCACAACTTTACACTAATATGGCTCTTCAGATTAGCATGCTGGGATATTACTATAATGTGTCAGCTGTAACAGATGGCCAGTGAATTAAAAAGCAACATTCAGAGTTCTACATTTTTGTTGCTTTTAAATGTTTATTTATTTAATTTTTATTTTTTCAATTATTTATTTTATAAATATTTATTTTAGTATCACTTTGTCATTTTCAGCTTTAACCACTAAGGAAACAAATGTTTTTTATACAACAATGTTTGTGTTAAGACTGGGCAATAAATTGGAAACAGATTGCAAACATGATGAAGCAAAAGCTGCAATCGTCATGGGCAACTTGTCAGGGAAGCACAGTTCTGTCATCAATATTAAAATGCACTCTGAAAGCCAGAGGGCACTCTTGCAGTGACTGAAATAAGCTTCGGAAAAAAACAACAGGAAATCTCATAGTGATTGCTCAATAAATAGAAGATTTAACAGTCTTCATTGATTTAACATGACTTATAATAAAAGAACAAAGAAATTAATTATTCATTAATTTCATTCATTTTCTTTTCGGCTTAGTCCCTTTATTAATCTGGGGTTACCATAGCGGAATGATCCCCCAACTTTATGAGCACATGTCTTACACAGCGGATGCCCTTCCAGCTGCAACCCATCACTGGGAAACATCCATACACACACACACACTCTCATACTCATACACTACAGTCAACTTTAGCATACCCAACAATGGAATTATATCTTAGAAAAAAATATTTATAAAAAACTCAACTGTTTGAAGTAAAAAGAATATATTGCTTTCAGAATCGCAGAATGATAATATAAAAATTCATTATCATGAGATTTAATTGACTGATTATGAAAACAATTTTGCGTTGCTGGTCAATAAATTACAGCTCTGTATTGTAAATACATCTGTGATGTAAAAAAAACATCCTGAGATTTACTACTTATTACATAACAGTCTTTACTGACAAAATCCATTTGTAAATTAGATTAAAAACCCATCCCCAATTACTATAATTTTTTTATTAGAGCTTTCTTCCAATTAGGAAAGTTTTACAATTCATCTTGCAATCTTTGCAGCAAAGAAAGGTGTGCTACTACTTTTATAAGAGATCAGTTTTACAACTTGTGTCTGGTGGGAAATGAACCCTGACTTTATTTCAAGGCCCCAGCAATGAACCAAAACCTCCTAGCAACAGCTAAAATAAACACTCTTAACACCTTATGAACTGCACAGCCACATGTTAGCACTCACCCACTCAAAAAGGTTTGCACTACAACTCGGAAAACATTCAATCTAGCTAGTTCCAAACTGATAAAAACTAGCTCCAGATGAGTTCAAGAAACAACTACACAGCTTAGTACTAAATTAGCAATCTATACTAGTTTGCTGTGGCCATGCAAGCACCAGAAAATTAAAACATCATTACAGCCACCTTATTTTGGCACAATTATTACAAGTACAATGAACAAAGATTAATCAATCAGGAAAAAAATAAATAAAGAAAGAAAATAGTTTAGAAATTTCAAATAATGTTAACAGTGTCTGCATATTTAGCCCTGTATACATCTATGAACTAACCACTTCCTTTATCTTTAACATAGAACATGGTTTCAGACCTCCAAGAATATTATATGACCCTCATTTCCAAAATATACTACAGAAACGCATGAGATACTCCTTTTTATATTTACACTCACACCGTTTAGATACACAGATGTGTTTTTGTCTGACATACTAAAAGCAAGCAAAACTTGTCAGACTTCAGAGAAGTGTTTGTGTTGAGGTTCACAGCCTCAAGCCTCTTCTGAGCTCAGACAACTCCCATACAACTTATTCAAACATCAACTTCAGAATACAGGATTTCAGTCTGATGTTTACATGATTCTTGACATAGGGTGTTGTAGCAATTTGTAAATGCAAATGCATGTCAAGACACAGAAATCAATTTTTTTTATCTCATATAGTGGAGCATATAGGACACAATATATAGTCTGATAAATCATATAATCTGAAACCGCTGTAACATATTAGATGTTAGTAAAAAAATATTGTTAAATATAAAAAATATAAAAAATAATTTTAAAAAGTGTCCAAAGCAGATTCTACATTAAAGTGCAAGTGAAACCAAACTAAATCTGTACACAAACTATATCTGTCCTTACACATAAAAGACAAATCGAAATGGAAATTCTCATGTGCAAAAACCACCAAAAACCCAAACGAAACCACCTTTCTGTAGAAATCCCTCTTCAAGAGCTCTTGTGGGGAAAAAAGGTGCCAGCTCTGTGATTAAAATGAGAATTTTAAGACTCCAGCTGAAACACGAAAGCAGGTTCAAGCATCACTTTGCTGTCAGGGGAGTTCAGAATTATAGCCTAACGGTGAAAAAAACTCCTTTCATGAGTGAGTAGGATGTGGAAGCTTAAAGTGTTCCCACTGAGAAATTAGGTAGACGTTCTGGTGGCATCTGCGGTCTAAAATAGATCCAAAAGTAGAGAAGTTGAAATGAGAAGTTAGGAACCAGAGGGAGGGACACATCTGTATCCAGCATGGGCATCTGGTCTGCGGGACAGATCAGCGCTACATGTGGGTGATGGAAGTTTGAAGTGGAGCATGTTGGGTGTGCAGCTGCTTCACAGCAGACGAGCGATACGCACCCGCTGAACACCCATACGCATGGCCAGCCACAGACGAATTAAAGCTGTCTGGATTTATACACAACAATGTCAGAGGAAAACTACAATCGGTGCGACAGCCTTTTCTCAAAAGTTCAGGAAAAGACTTTTAACCATAGGGTTTTCAGTAAACATACAAAAAAATACAAATGTAATTTAGGTATCACAGCGTAAGAAATCAACATTTGTGTTGTTTTATCACACTATAAAAGTACAACTCTGTGCAAATCGATATGTTGATGTGTCTGTCATGGAAAAAGAATGTCAAAGTACTACATAGTTTTACTAAACAATTATTTAATACGTTAAACATTTTTTTGATTTGTATTAATTTATGGAACCTTGCAGTTTGTATTGTGTATTTTAATAAAGTCCTGTGAGTGTGTGTGTGTCTCTATTCTCTGATCAACACATTGCCTAACATGGTTCTTAAACTCTTCAAAACAAGGTTGTTTAGGAGGCAACATAACTTTAACTGGGACAGCAGGTACGTGGGTTTTGAAACAGAAAAAGTGTTTCTGAAAACAATACCAACACAATAATCAAGTCACAAAACCCATGAATCACTTTACAAGGAATTTCACAGACTGCTTAAAGCGTCCTAATGAACACATTACAAAAACATTCCACCACTAATGAGTAACTGGACGGCACATGTGGCTGACCACGGTAAAACTGCTAAAAGAGATCAGGTGACCTTCACCTGGGCGAAAAACAGCAAGGCTTTTTACATCTCCACCTTTACAGTGGTCCCACGTTAATCGCACAAGTTATGTTCTAAAAATAACCTGCAACAGGCAAAATCCACTAAGTAGTCTGCTTTATTTTGTACGATTATTATAGATGTTTTAAGGCTGTAAAACTATTATTATTATATATAGAATGAGCCTAAAGGTCAAAACCATTTAATCTTCATTTTTTTATCTGTTATGGCACCCCACAGCTGCATAACTTCTACCTCCTTTAGTATGTCCAGAAGGTCAACTTTTTGTGCAATGGTTAGCATCTTCCTCTGCCTTTTGGGTGCTACCATGGGTGCCTTTGAAGATGAAGAACATTTTGTCGACATTGTGAGGAGAAAACTTGCAAACATGCAGTACAGCACTTCAGTTACTCTGCTAACCATCAAAGATTTATGTCAATTTGGCAAGCTGAACGCATTCTGTAGTGTACAGGAGACATGGTGTGGAGGAGATTGATTGCCAATGATCTACAGCCAGTCAGGACACAGAACACAATGTGCTAATCAGGACGCTGAACACAATGCATTCTAGAAATGTCATGTCATGTAAAAGCGCATGAAAAAAAATCTGCAAAAACTGCGAGATCAAAAAAGGTAAACCATGTTATGGGACCACTGCACACTATTTTACACTGAAAACAGTTTGAATTGATGAAGCACCATTGACAAAGGCAAATGCACAGCGTATAGCATCATTAGTAGAAAACATAGATGGCGAAGAAGTGATAAGGTGAGATGAATCAGATATCCAGAAGCCTGCACGCATACGAAACACCATATGTATTGATGCACATCAGCCTTACATATGAAAACTGACAAAAGCAGCAGCTACTGAAAGGAAATGCCTGACCAGATTTACTCGTGTCATTCCAATCTGATATTTAAAGATGTTTTGAAAAAAAGATTTTATTTACTTATTCTTTACATTTTTGGGTTAAGTAATGCTTTAAATACAGACATGTACACATTGGCAAAGAGTGGCCTAAAGTCACCCCTTGAGACTTGCTGAAAAACAAATATCAAAGCTTAAGAAAAATTTCAGCTAGGAACAACAGTCCTTTGAAGCAGCAACAGAAACATCAAACGTTTCCTACATGCCGCTGTGAAACATTTAAAACCAGAGTTTTTCTAGGGCAAGGGACAACTGTGACCCTACATGCTCATTTTGTAAATAAAGTGGGTGCCTGTTTTCACGTGCTTCTTTTGCATATTATGCAGTGGTGAACTCCGAGTCACATTGGCTTCTCTTTAAATCAAAGCACTCAGATTGAAAGCACACAAAATATTAAACCGCTGTGCTACTTCTGAACAAACACACTTGATGCATGCAACAAGTGCCTTATTTTGGAACAACCTTTCAAAGAGGATGTTGAGAAAGTAAAAAAAAATTGATAAAACAGAGATAGAAAATATCAGTTTATGAGAAAGATGTCTGTGGTCTGTGGCTAATCGCAACAAACAAATCCTAATTTCTGTGAAAGTGATGATCAACTAATTTGAAGTTGCCTATCATCAGTTTGCATAATAAGGTAGCCATTGTGGGAATTAAAAAGTTTATATACTTTGTCTGGAGGTCTCCTACTATAGGTTAGCATCCACCCAAGGTCATAACGTAATTGTTTTCATCATAAACATTGCAGCACTCTCTACTCACACTGTGTCTGAAATGGTTTGTTCAAGGTTCAGGATCTCTGATTAATCAGCCTGCTTGTGTGATTGGTCGATTACTTACTGTACATGTTGGAACCAAAATACCCATCCATTACTATTACATTTTTTTTGCTCAAGAGGTTTACTAAGCACTTGTATACATAATGAATGGTAAATGATGACGTAGGTTATACCGTATCAATTCTAGTTTGAGTTTCATATTTTAAAAGTGCATGCAAATGGAATTTGTTTTACACAGCTGAAAACAATGCCATCTTGACCTATCAATAATAAAGATGGCCCAAAGTCGACATATCACTTTTGAGTACTGTGAACATAAGCTGCAGTTAGGGATGGGCGATAAAAATCGGTATCTGTATTTATTGCCGGACCACCATTATCAATAATGATAAAAAAAAGCTAGGTATGAAGTTTCAGTATGAAGGCTGTAGTTTTATTAAAATATGGCTGCAGAGTCAATGCCTTGGAAAGAATGTCTTGGAAGGAATGTTAATGTGCTTATTTTCCAGGTAAACCTAGTTGAAAAGCATCTAAACTTTTCAAGTAGAACTAACTAATCTGCTTCACACTTTGTATGAAAATACACATTTCAGTAATAACAGCAGACTTATTAACTTGATGAGTTGATGATCGCCTTGAGAGAGACACCCGGGGCCCGCAAGTGCAAAGTACATTGAAAATGGTAAAGGAAACCACGCGCTTGTGATTTCATATCAGAATAGCAACACACGCGAAAATGAGTGCCGTGTAGCAGTAGTCAGGAAATTGTGAATAAAAAAAGCTTGTATGAATGTCACCAGAGTGGCTTTTTGTTTTCTTTTCTTGTGCATCCCTTCTACTAGCTCCACATCAGAAAGACTGTTTAGCATAGGTGTAATGTAACCATCTAACTTCACAATTTGCAATGTTGCAATATGTATTCGAATAATGATGGCAGGTTCTTTTACTTGAAAGCTCAGATTTAATTATCATAATTTGCTTTGTTGACAGTTTAAGGGTTTACTGTATCATTTATTACTGACACCTTACAGATGTTGACCTACCATTTCCATTGCACACACTTTGTAATATTTTACCAAGTTTAAGAGTCTTTTTAACACTTATGTTTATTTTATTATGAAGAGATGAGATATTTTGCCTAAATATTTCTGTTTTTGACTATTAAAACTAGTTACCTTAGTATGGTGGTAAATTAAAAAAGTGGCTAAATAAAAAAAACCAAATATTCCTAAATGTATTGTTAAAAAATTCAATAATTATCGATACCGAATGATATGAAACATGATATTGTGATTTTTTTTTATATTGTCCAGCCCTAGCTGCAGTTATGCAAATCTGTCATAAACTTACAAAACTCAGTGCACAAAATAAATAGACTGAAATTACAGACAACTAATTTGAGGCAATTTAGAATCTGCTTTTATCTTTGAAAAGACAATAACTCAACTAAAAATTTACACACATTTCAAACTCCATGAAAGGTCACATTTAAAAAAGCAAAGATGTTTATTTAAAAAAGTATTTAAAAAAAATAAAACTGAATTAACCCAACAACATTCATTACAAACACACACTCCACGAGGCTGGTTAATCTCCAGAGTGCCATTTGGATCACTCACACACACTACCTCACCATAGCCATTCACCCAGCACTGAGCTAGCAGGCTAATTGGCTTAAAGCTTTCTTTGAGGAACAAAGAGTGCACGGAATCTGACTTAAACCCCATTTATAAAGTCTCAGCTCTGCCTGTGTGTTTGCTTAATGGGGGATCAAAAGAAAACAAGCGCTCAACTTCAAACCTAACAACAAACAAGCTGAGATTTTAAGGGCATCCCAGAGATCAGATGACATCACTTATTCTGTAACAGAGAATATTGTAACTGTTTCACCAAGATTTATTTGAATGTGCATTTCGATTTAATTTCAGAGGTGAGGGGAAAAGGAGGGGTGTGTATTAACACACACTCCCTCCCCTCCATCTGGTACTGATTACACCACAAAGGAAGAGACCTCTGCAATGCCCCACCCTCACGTGAGCACACAGGAACACGTGTACTGTGTAGGCTCTGGAAGTAAAGCCAAACTGAGTGTCCTTTTCTACTAAATTGTTCCATAAGAGCAACTTAGATGGTTCTTAAATCTCATATTATCTGTATTTAACAAGAGCAATCACATACTTAAAGTCAGTGTCTAATCAAAGTTTACAATGTTTACTTTGTAGCTCACATTATTATTCCTATGGTAAATAATTAATGCACTGAAAAAAAAGACTGAGCGTTTGCTTCCGAATTTGGAGTGGCAGACTTTCTGTTAATGTCCACCTGAGGGCTTCCAACTGAACACTGATATTCTTAACCATGCCCCTCTAGACTGTTAGTTTGCTATGAGCGAATTATGTGCAATTATTAGTTTAAGAAGGAAGATTTTTGAGCCTTTTGCAGAGTGTCTCACAGAAATTGCTTCAAGAAAAGTAAAATATGTCATTTTAAAACAATTATGTATTGAGAAACAAAACTGTTGTTATTGTGTCATGATCATGCTAATAATTAATAAAAATGCATAATATTTACTCTAATTCAAGTCTTAAGATCTTTAGAGCTAAATGAATCTAATTAGGAATGATTCATAGTGGTAAACTTTGTAAAGGTTATCTGTACAAAGTTCAAAGTACTTTTGACAGAAACATATTTAGGAACACATAACAAGTGTTTTGGGCTTTGTGTCATGAAATTAATTAATCAGTTGTTTAAATTGACAAGAACAAGCAGATTTAGGGCTGACACAAACCAGGCAGAAAGTTGACCGTCATTGAACATCCTTCAAAGCTAGTTTTTGTAAAGTGTTTAACAATCTGACTCTAGTTGGGCTCATGTTGGTGGTCGCTTGACCAGTACAGCATATTAAATCAGCATATTTGCATTCACACCAAAGGCGGCGAGAGCGTCAAATTAGCCAGAAGTCATTAATTTTCAATGGGAGCCAGCAGCAATAAGCAGTGAGGAGCATCGCGGCAAGTGTTCGACAGTGTGGACGTCGAGGAGAGTTGAAATGAAGTCGACTTTATGGTAATAAGCTATGACGCAGTTATGCGCTTGAGAGGAGTCCGGAGAACACAGTCCTGTGAACTTTGGTTCCGACCACAGTGGTTCCCAAGGGTTTGATCATAGGGGTTTGATTATTGCGGTCGCCGGATTTCCAATTATTTACAATGTTTTCTAACAGCGACATACATTAAAGATACTGATGAGTTACTGATGGGCATTAATGTTATACATTCTGTTTTTTAAAAAAGCGGGAATGTCATGCTAACTATAACGACAGTACAAAACAGTATTGCTGCTTTAGATTATTTTAGATATATGAACACATATTGGATAAGTGGAGCAAACCCACAACACACACAGCAACTAGACCTTCTATTGTGAAATGAATTTGATAAAAGGCGTGCAACATTTTCACACTAGAAGGCATGTTTTTATGCGGGAATGTAAGTAATTTGCTGCAAGGGCTTCTCTAAATACAAGATCAATGTAGCGAATTTTAACGCTCTCACCGCTGGAGCTGCGAAAGAAGACAGCGTTGTCGCCAGGCCTGCCAAAGTGTACTTTGACGCTCTCACCACCGGTTTGAACACACATTTAGCCATTGGTGAGGATCACTTAGATTTTTTCCTGTCCAATGTATTGAAAGATTCAAGAACAAAAAAAAAAAACAAAAGAGCATTTTAATGTTAGGACATCTTACCTGACAATTCTGATATATGCAAATATTTACAAAATATGAGCCACCTGGAGTGATCAATTATATTCATATTCAAAAGGCAAGCAGAGTGAGCAGTTTTAGTTTCAAATTCTCTTTCTGAATATGGAATATGGAGTACTGATACCTGCTGACATAGACGGCTTCTTCCTTACCCAAAGACACACAATGCAAAAGCAAGCAGCCAATCACCTGTAGTCTTTTTGATGCCTTTAAGTGTCTTTTTGTACAAAACTCAAAACATCAAAGCTGGCTTCGTCAGTTAAGAGGTTCCACTTTTTCTATGTTAACATGCACTAGACAGACATGTTGTAATTACATCTTACACCTTTTGCAGAGACCATGAGCTATATTTTCACCCTTTCTACTGCACACATCTTTTGTTTCTTTAACACAAAGCGTTTTTGCATTTAAGTAGAACTAAGTAGGTGCCGAGTTCACTCACTAAGTAGTTATTGGAGAGCATTAATTCACCATGTTAACTGGAATACTACAGTCAGTATATTAGAGTCTTTACTTTCTGTTGGACCAGAAATGAACTTTGTCTATGTAAACAAACTTACTGTGAGAAAATAAGTGTGTATTATTTTAGATGGCAGAGTACCAGCCTAAGAAGCAAGGCTAAACAAAAAAAAAAGCCAAATCCAACTACTGAGAATTTTGTTTACATTTCTTACATTTTGTTGGATGCTTCTGGCCGTATTTTTTCTTAATTTGAGTTTAAACATTCTAGTATTTTTTTAAAAGTGTAGCACAATCATAATTTAATTGGGATCTGAATAATAAGCTGCATACTTTTCCTGATCAAATCACTGTTACAAAAAAAAAAAATCAAGAGAGAGCGAGAACAATGCAATGGAAGATTACCATCTAGGAACAAGAAATGGTCACAAACAACACTCAAGCTGAAAATGACGGCTAGCTTTCTTAAATGAGAAAAGAACAGACAGATGGAGGGAGGACAGGAGAGAGGAGGGGGGGGATGAGCTTCGATTTCAGGAGTTTTTAATTATTCAATGACATGAGCACTGACACCAGAGAGAAATAAACAGACTGGACTGTGACAATGAACTAACCATGCAGACACAAACACATATGTACTTGAAACCACAGCAAAACACACACATGGTATTGAGTCTCCACACATTTGGGGCAATGTGTCCATTTCTGAAACAAAGGCTCGCCAACAAAACACACATCTAAAGAACCACTTACTACCCAAGAGAGAACAATGAAATCTTTCCCAGAAAGTGTAAAACGATCCTGCTAATCCAGCAAGGTGGGGCTTGCTCTTTATGACTGTCTAAACAGGAAACAAGTCATCCTTATTTAATACTAATAAAAGGTCTGTCAGCTGGTTTTAAAATGTTCGAAAGGATCTCCCCAATGACGCAAACTCCAGATACTCAGTATGCCAGAGCTCATCCTTTTCCTGAATTCAGCTTTGACTGGCAGAGATTGACCTCACAGTCTCCATGACAATAACTCATTTACAGCCCGCAGTGATCAGCTCTGGCTCTCCCCAAAGGAAGTTGAGGGAAACATAGGCCTATGATGGGGGTTGTTGTGTCCTTCAGATCACATGACTGGTCTCGTCTTTCACACACACCACTCAGAATTTAGCTGCCCAGAGCAGAACGTGTGCAGAAAGCGAGAGTCAGCAGAACATATTACCAGAATCAGGTTGTATTTGGTATAGCAGGTAGTGGAATTTACAAAGAGTTCAACAGACATACATGAGCAATGATTAAACAATTCATCAGTACACATGATCCAATCAGGTGTTCTAGAACCAAACAATACCACTCTGACATGGCTATACACTCACTGGACACTTTATTAAGTACACCTGTCCAACCGCTTAGTAATGCCAATTTCTAATCAGCCAATCACATGCATTTTGGCATGCAGACATGGTCAAGACAATCTAGTGCAGTTCAACCCGAGCATCAGAATGAAGAAGAAAGCTGATTTAAGTGACTTTAAATGTGGCATAGTTGATGATGGTGCCAGATGGGCAGGTCTAAGTATTTCAGAAACTGCTGATCTACTGGGATTGTCAGCCACAACCATCTCTAGGTTTACAGAGAATGGTCTGACAAAGAGAAAATATCCAGTAAGCAACAGTTCTGTGGGTGCAAATGCCTTGTTGATTCCAGAGGTCAGAGGAGAATGGCCAGACTGGTTCAAGCTGATAGAAAGGCAGCAATAACTCATTAGTACCAATTTAACATCCTGTCAGCACCAAAGACTACCTCCGTATTTTTGCTGACCATGTCCATCTCTTTATGACCACAGTGTACCCATCTTCTGATGGCTACATCCAGCAAGCTAACGTGCCATGCCATAAAGCACAGATCACCTCTGACTGGTTTCTTCGACATGACAATGAGTTCACTTTACTCAAATATCCTTCCAAGTCACCAGATCTCAATCCAATAGAGCACCTTTGGGATGTGGTGGAACGGGAGATTTGCAATGTGGATCTGCAGCCGACAAATCTGCAGATACTGCGTGATAATATCATGTCAATATGGACCTGAGGAATATTTCCAGTATCTTGTAGAATCTATGCCACAAAGGATTAAGGCAGTTCTGAAGGCAAAAGGGGGTCCAACCCGGTAATAGTAAGGTGTACCTATGTCCGGTGAGCCTTCAAAAGAAAGTGGTTGCTTGGTGAAACTTTTTTTAAGCCTCTGAAAGTCTCTCAAGACAGTATTTCTGCATTTGACAATCTTTTAGAAACAATTATCATACGTTCATTTGCTTTTAAACAGAAGTCTTTACTGCGATGTCCTTTCTGGAATAACAAAACTAAACAAATACCACCATCAACAGCTTGGTGTACAAAAACCAATAAGTGAATGTTTACCTTCCAATAGAAATACACCCATACCTTTTTTCAGTTTTTAGGTGTTGCGACTATAAACAGAGCAAAAACAGTCAAAGCAGCCTGT
This sequence comes from Danio rerio, assembly GCF_052040795.2. Classification (NCBI taxonomy): domain Eukaryota; kingdom Metazoa; phylum Chordata; class Actinopteri; order Cypriniformes; family Danionidae; genus Danio; species Danio rerio. The sequence continues at coordinate 25,785,168 of NC_141037.1, forward strand.
CAGCACAGCCATGCATGTGAGAAAAAGAGAATTGTTCCTGCTTCCTTTTCCTCTGAGGTGCCCACTGTCTGACCTAGTTTCCATCATATATGTTATCATCCACATAACTTTGTGTAGCCTCAACAAAAATATGCAAAAACAGGCTAATGAATCTAACAGATGAATGTTCCCTGGTACACTGTTTATATGTTTGAGGAATAGAGGATTTGCTTCTGAAAGAAGACTCTTATGCACACCTAGGTTGATTTTCGATTAAGTAAAAATCGCAACACTGAAATTTTACTATAACTTAAAATATAATTTAAGTTTAATTTTGAGCATCATTCCTCCAATCTTCAGTGACATCATCCTTCATAATCCAAAATCATTATATCATTGCTCAATTAGTCCAGAAGAAACACTTAGATCATCATCAACAGCCATATTGGCTATAATGCAAAATATATATATATTAATTAACATTTATTTGAAAACTAATAATTCTGTAATTATATAGAAGCTTGGCTGTAGTTCTTAAACAATTTAAATCACAATAGTATTTATATCTTTAAGAAACTGCCTACACTACAAACTTTTAAGTAATATGCATACATTGGATACATTTATGGACAATTATCTGATCAAACAACACAGTGATGATGATGCACTGGTGCACATGGGTCGATTACCATATAAACAAATAGACAATAATCAATTAATTTGTTGGAAGGTGTCAGGGAGTGCTATGTTTTCTAAATGCAGAGGTTTGGCAGTTTTCTAAAAAGCACCATGCTGGTTCTGTAAATTAATACTATTATTAATACAGGTAGCATTAAAGTGATCAGTCAAAAAGTAGACGACTGCACATTTGAACAGTTCCATTTGTGTTTCATCACCTACACAGACTTGAGAAATCATCCACTGATGAGCAGGTTTCTCATCATGACAACTAATGGAAGTTCATAGATAAATTGAACTACAAGCATTTTATCAAAAACATGTTGATGCCTCCCAAATAATCTCCTTGCAAGTTCTATTTCCAAACATGCAGGCTCAATAAAAAGACAATTCATCATAATGACAGCGAGTCAACTTTGAGATTAGACCAATGTTAAGAAAAGCTCATTCGAAAACTTTAACTGAGCTCTGCAGTATTTAATAGAGAATGACTATGCGGCTTCAATTAGCTCAGAAATCAATTTAAAGTTATTGACAGAGATGTCCAACAGTTTCACAGATATCAGATAAGCTGCAGACACATCAAGACTCGCATGTCTCTCAGCATTAGTCTACAGGAACCGTTTTCTAACTAAATGACACTGTACTGGATAAGATGTAGCAACTAAAATCAATCCTAGAACAGCAGGCTCAAAAGACACTGAAAGTGATACAGACTGAGATCATTTTACATTAAAGCAGAGTCAGTGTAACTATCACGCTTGAGGGAATGCATGTAATGTGTGTTACATAAAGTGCCATATAGAAAAAAAGACTAATAGCTCACTCAAATCACCAGAATAGCACAAACATACAAAAGGCCAGTGTCAAGCACGGTTAAACCTTTGCCCTTGTTTAAAGGAAACCAGTAAATGACTGGAGGAAAGGCTAAAATATAAAAAAAAGCAACTTCAAGAGGAACAGTATTCTCTCTGACTTGTAACTTTCTTCCACAAAAACGACACCAGTGTACAACTTGCATTCAGGAAGTTAAGATTATATCATTGCAAGAACATGTTCAGCATGACCAAGCTTTTTTTTTTTAGCAAAAAAAACAACAACAATAATAACCAAAACCAAATCTTGTTTAAACCTAAAAAACTTTGGATCTTCAGACTGCATTCAGGGTGCGTGATCACTTAATCGATCGAACAAACTAATTCACATTTTGAAAAAAAAAAGTATATAAAAAAATACCATTAGAATTCACAAACTCGTTTAATAAGCAAAACTAATGGTTTAACTCCAGCCAACAACTTATTACTTCTGTGCACATGTGACGTTACATACCAAACGTACATAACATACATGTTGTAATGCCTTGATATACTCATGATGAAGTTATTTTTCACTCTTTGATTAAAAATAAAAAAAGAAAAACCTAAGGAGCAATGTACTATAATGGAATAAAATACTATAATACACTGCTGTGAGTGATGATGAATATGTAAATATGAACCGTTATCCCAATGTTTTTAATTGACCAAGTAAAGCAAATTAGATTTTAAAACAATTTTTTTTTGCAGAGCTTATCAGTGAATATGACTGCAGAAGACGCTGCTTCATCTGAAATCATGTGTAGGAGGTTTTTTAGAACTTGCTTTACTGACAAAATTTGCACAAGTGCTGTACTGCATGTTTGCAAGTTTTCTCCCCAACAAATCCGACAATGTCGATGAAACATTTTGAACCAAAGACACCCATGGTAGCACCCAAAAGGCAGAGGAAGACAATAACCATTGCACCAAAAGTTGACCTTCTGGACATGCTAAAGAAAGGCAGAAGTTACGCAAGTGTTTAAACAAGCGAGAAAAGTGTGAAAATCTAAGAAAATAATGCAGTGAGGGTTTAACAGCCTTACACAATCCAGTTTTACAGTCAAAACATTTATAATAATTGTAAAAAAAAATAATAAAAAAGCTGACTACTTTGCAGATTTCACCTATTGCGGGCTATTTTTAAAGAGTAGCTCCCGCGATTAACAAAGGGCCACTCTATATAGACACACAGCTAATCACCGATGGATCCAAGAGAATGATTAGTATCAGCATGACCACCAGCATCATTGGAGTCACAACAAACATGCTATATTTAAATAGACAACAGCTGCCACTGCTGTATTGTTGATTCACAAGACTAAACCATTTTCATACCATTGCAAGGAAAAGACATCTGAAATGCCAGCATCATGACCAATAGAAAAGATCCAGACATCCCTTTCGTTGGTCGCCAAAGAGCAGATCCAGCGAGAGCATGAACCGGCATGAAAACGTTTTTCTGGAAGCTTCAGCAGAGGTTGTGCAACTAAAAATCCCACCCACTTTTAGCGATACTAAACTGCAGTGGAAATACAAACCAGCCAAGCAAACCAAACGGAACGTACCAAACAGCGGAAAACTGGCTAATTTAACTGAGGCCAGCTAGTTAAGTGATGTGCAGGTAAATTTCACTCCTGGGACCTCTAAAGGTGCTCTAGCCACAGATGCTAGAGGTCATGATCTTTAGCCTCCTTGTAAGAGCAACCGACTACCATGTGGAAGGTCACTGGTACGATCCCAGCTCAGAGCGGGTTGGGTGCAGTAGGACCGGCGGGGATACAATGGTGCCGTGACCCGGATGGGAGTGAGATTTAAGGGGGTAAGTATAACAGCCCAGATAGTGAAGTACCGTGCAGGTAAACCTCACTCCTCTGACCTCTAAAGGTGCTCTAGCAACAGTCACTAGAGGCCATGGTCTTTAGCCTCCTTGTTAGAGCATTCAACTGCTATGCGGACTGTCGCTGATTCGATCCCAGCTCAGAGTGGAATGGGTGCAGTAGGATCAGTGGGGTTACAATTATGTGAAATGATACTTCAAATTCATTGCTTTCTCTGCTTAACACATTGACATTACATAACAAAATATCTATTTCGGTATTGTCCAGAACATTGAATAAGCATTGGTTACATGTGTCAAAGAACAAAAGAAAGGCTCTCAAGAGGAGTACATACAAATGTCACATCATTTTGATTTTCCAGGCAAAATGGCACTAGTTATTTAGCGCAAGGACTCAACAGTGTCAATAAAAAATTTAATATACACAATATTTTACATACAAACTCTTAAATCCAATGTTATTTCAGATAAATAATTTTGAAGTCCCTGTATATGTATGCAAAGTATTTTTTTGTTTGACACTATTACATGTGACTAAAGATTATATTAGCCTCATGGTAAAGTATCAAGCATGTCAATTCATAAATATGGAACTATACGCACGGTTAAAATAAAAATTTTGTACAACGTTTCCATATACCTGACATAATATTCCAATCCAAATGGTATACTTTTAAACATAAAAGTTTCCAATTTCAGGAATATCATTAATGTGATAGAAGAAACAATGGAGTGACAGTAAGTTTTGTATGAAAGCATGTTAATTCATCTGTTGATGTAATAAATAATTCAGATGTAGCAGCACCGGCTGGTACCAAAAAAAGGGGGGGTGATTGACATCATGACGTCAGCAAGGCAAAGGGACAAAGGCCACATTGGGTCGGACCAGATGCTCGGTCTGCCTATGCAAATGACTCTGAACGTTTAAATACATCAGCAAAGAACAATGACACGTCTGTAACGAGCCCACAAAAGCCAATGCAAATTGTGCTCGTAAAATATATGGAGTGCACTGCTTTCTCAATTAGCATAATTCCCCATTGTCTAACTCTAAATGAAAAAGGAAGGCTTCGTGTCATTTACTGGACTTGACAAACAATACAGACTAGAATACGTTATTCTTGAACATGTCGACTAAGCAGGAACAATTGAAAAGTTGGATCAATAGAGTCAAAGCAATCACATTTTTGCATGTATCTGACAAAACAACTTCGAGAAGTGTCAACTAACAAAACGACAATTCTTTATCATATCATTAGATGTAAAAGTTATGTCAGTTAAGGACATTTACAGTATGCAGAGCTTTTAGAAAAGTAGAACCATATATCATATAACAAATATCCAATGGCTGTATATTTAAGAAAATAAAACAATAAACAGACACAATACATGAATAGTAAATGAATATACAGAATGCTGAAACATATTTTAATGTTCACTCATAAAGATGAAACTAGCCTAAACATGATGACTAGAATATTTACAAACAAACACATCATAACAATAACACTGCAGGAAAACAACTCAGATTCACATAGAAAACAACCATTGTTCTACAAAACAAAAGCATATTGCTCATTTTCTAGGTAAATTGAGGTACTCACGGCGGTGTTGGTGTGTTTTTCTGAGGCACGAACAAAGAGCTGCTCCGTTAGCACAGGTTAAGCTACAACTGCTATCTGGCTAAACAAATTACTAAACAAAATAAAAAAACAAGACAGAATATAACGGAAAGACAGGATAAAGAGGGTTTCTGTGAAGACAAGAGAAGCTAACGTTAACTTGCTAACAAAAGCAGGTGTTTTGAGTTCTCTGTCAATGTTCAAATAAAAATATTCTCCCTGCCGTTGTATGTAACGTTAACTGTGATCCCGCACAGTGTCGAGCTCGGAAGAAGAGCAGAGGATTGATATTTTTATAAAAAGGCTATAAAACGGTGCTGTCCGCCGCTGCTTCTAGAGAGACTGTAAACAGACGGTGGTGTTTTGTGTTATAGTGCCTCCAGACTAGATGAGGGGAGAAAAACCTGCCGCGTCACAGATCGGTGAGTTGGGTGTTGTGGGTAATGTAGTTCTGAGCAAAGAGCCTGTCCCATCAAAGGCGTGTCACTGGGTCAGTACAGTAGATCTCATATTTAAGCTGAATGCACGCCCATAGAAGACAATAACTGATTTGAGCTCTTTTTTCAAGATATAAATGTATGTATCATCACATGTCATCATCAAAATATGCACAAGAAGAATCTAATCAGTTGCTGTAAACCAGAGATGCAGGGCCCCCTGGCCAAAGTTGCCACATGGTAACCTTTGACATGGCCCACCATCCCATTTGAAAAGAGAGAAAAGAGATCGTTATTTCAATTTTAACGTAACCCTTGTTTCTTAGTTTTATTGCTGAGCTTCAAAAAATCCAACTGAAATTTAATGTTTCAATAAAATGTTGTAAATGAATCAGACTTTTAAAATGTAAAAGCTGTCACTTGACAAAAAGCAATGCACAAAATATTAGCAAGCAAATCAAGGCAAAGGCAGGAGCAGGTCGACTAGTGTTTTGCATTGAACTCCATTGTGTTATACCACATGGAAAGAACCTATATGAAGATATATGCGCATATATAAAACCTATATGCAGTATATGTGCACATATATGATAATATATACGCTGCATATATATGTATATATGCCACATAGGCAAAATTAAGGTGCATATACTGTATGTGCACATACAGGCCATACAGGTCTCCTGTATTGCTTCTTTATATCCACATGTAAGCCCTATATGTACAAATAAGATATGTCTCCTATTTAGCTCATATTTCACTTAGTCATACATGATGCCTAGCTCATATTTTCTATTAAAAGAAAATGCAAAAGAGTTGTATATGCGAACACTTGAAATTGGTATCACATGTAATTGGCATGTTATGGAATTTAACTATGGCAAATAAGTAAGACTATGACCGTTTTCACACATTATTTGTACATATATGTACAAATAATAAAGGAAAATGGCCAATTTTATATATGTTACATATATTAAAAACCTATATCAAAACCTATATTTAAACATATATGTTTAGGTTCTTCCCGTGTAGGATCAATGGGATTGTTTACTTTTTTACTGTAATCTGTTCATTATGAAATGTAAAAAATATATATACTGCATTAGCTAATATAATTTAAAGCAACATTTTCTAGTAATTTTTAAATATTTGGTAAAAAAATTAAGAAATTGCATAGCAAATTTAATGTAATATGGTGTGATATTCGGTTTTGTTTATACTTGGCCCACATCCCTCAATCAAGTTTGGTTTTTGGCCCTTTATATGCAAAGGTTTGGTGTAGACCTTTCATGGAGTGTAAAATGGTTTAAAATAAGACAAAACAAGCATTAAAAAGCTAAATCAATACAATTCATTAAATTTGATTGATCCCTGTGAAACCTTACATTTAATTGCACAAATAAAAAATAAAATAAAAATAAATAAAAACTAAAATAAAGATGGAAATGTACAAGAATTAGACTTGTTTTGTTCAGAAATCTGAACTGAGTCTTGTTTGCCCTGATTAACTAGTCATTAAAGGCATTGTGTGGTTTCCTGTTTTTCGACACTACGTTTTTTGGCATGTCTGGAAAGGAAAATGATACATGACTCAGTAATCAAGAAGCTGTATGTCACCTTTAACAACAAAAAGTGTTAGTCAATGTTTAGTGAACAGTCAGAATGTTCTGGAATAGTATTTTTAAGGGTCATGGATGAATGGTTAAAATAAATATCAGGTCCAGTCTATTTTATTATCTTTTCAAAAGCAATGATTAGAAAAGACCATGTAGACAAAATAAATCTCATCTCAAATCTTTTCAAGAGGATAGATGCATCCAGAGACATGTAGTTTTCATTATTTAAAGATTCAACACAGACACCATTTCATATTAACATGAAAAGTATCTAATTAGTTATGCGTTTAAACCGAAAAGAATATACAACATATAATCTTCCAGATTCTGAGTGAAGTTTCCTCTGTACATGAAATGTATCAAAAACCTTTTGGTGATACAGATTTTAATAAAATACTGTCAGACTATCTAATCCTTAATTTTATTCATTGACTTCTTCTACGGTGCACCATACATCTGTAAGCAAGTGTTCACTAGAAATATACATAATTTTATAGTTTTTCATATTTTGTAATTCATGTTTTCCCTTATTATGCTTTTGAACTGCATCATGGGATCCCCAGTACTTTTTATTTAATTATTTTTTTTTTCAGCTTAGTCCCTTTATTAACCCGGGGTCACCACCGCGGAATGAACTGCCAACTTATCATTTGTTTTACTTAGCGGATGCTCTTCCAGCTGCAACCCATCACTAGGAAACATCTATACACATTCATTCAAACACATACGTACAGACAATTTAGCCTACCCAATTCACCTTTAGCGCATGTCTTTGAACTGTGGGGGAAACCGCCGGTTTCACAGAAAAAAAATGCAAACTCTACACAGAAACGGCAATTGACCCAGCCAAGGCTCGAACCAGCGACCTCCACTGTGCCACCTACTTTTTATTTTACATTTTTAATTCACTCTCAGTTTTCTTCAGATTAGTCTCTGATTCATTAGGTGCTGCTATAGCAGAATGGACCGGCAATTACGCTGGAATATGTTTTTATGTGGAAACACCCATTCACTCTCTCATTTACACACATACACCACGGCCAATTAAAGTTTATCCAGTCCACCTACACACAACAGCCATTTTATTACAAACACCTGTCCAACTGCTCATTAATGCAAAATTCTAATCAGCCAATCACATGGCAGCAACTCAGTGCATTTAGGCATGTAGACATGGTCAAGACGATCTGCTGCAGTTCAAACTGACCCTCAGAATAGGGAAGAAAGGTGATTTAAGTGACTTTGAATGTGGCATGGTTCTTAGAACAGGAAACTGAGGCTACAATTCACAAAGGCTCACCAAATTTGGGCCTGGTCTGATGAGTCTCGATTTCTGCTGCGACATTTGGATGGTACGGTCAGAATTTGGCGTCAACAACATGAAAGCATGAATCCATCCTGCCTTGTATAAACAGTTCAGGCTGCTGGTGGTGGTGTAATGGTGTGGGGGTATTTTCTTGGCACACTTTAGGCCCATTAGTACCAATTGAGCATTCTGACAACGCCACAGCACACCTGAGTATTGTTGCTGACCATGTCCATCCCTTCATGACAAGTGTATCCATCTTCTGGTGACTACTTCCAGCAGCATAACATGCACCATGTCATAAAGCGCAAATCAAGTCAGACTGGTTTCTTGAACATGACAATGAGTTCACCTTACTCAATGGCCTCCACTGTCACCAGCTCTCAATCCAATAGAGCACTGGGATGTGGTGAAATGGGAGATTCGAATCATGGATGTGCAGTCGACAAATCTGCAGCAACTGTGTGACGCTATCATGTTAATATGGAGCAAAATCTCCGAGGAACATTTCCAGTACCTTCTTGAATGTATGCCATGAAGGATTAGGGCAGTTCTAAAGGCAAAAGGGGGTCCAACACGGCACTAGTAAGGTGTACCTAATAAAGTGGCCAGTGAGTGTATATTTAATGTCTTTGGACTGTGGGTCCAAGTGTGACTGTGGCTATACAAACTGTACACAGAAATGCCTTGAATCTTCTTCCTGTGAAGCTAACCACCGAGCCACTGTGGCACCTCAGACATAAACCTATATATAGCCTATTGCTTTTACAATATATTGTTTCAAACCAATTAAATGTCAATAAAATTCAACATCAATTAAGACAAAGCAGAGATCAAGAATTTACTTATTCAACTGTAAAAAAAAAAAAAAAAAAACAGTAAACCACAAAATATAATTTTTATTATTAATTTTTTTTACAGTGTTTTAATCTTTAAATTAAATTTAAAATGTTCAGGGTTATTTGTTTGAATTAATGCAATATAAACCTAAATGAATAAAATGTACCAAAAATTGAATGCATTTGAACTTCAGTCATTTAAAAGAAATCTAAAGTTTTGTTTTTCTGCATGATGCACGTTAAGATGCCCAGCAAAACCTCAAAGCAATCAGATCATCTCTCTCTACCACCCACTCTTTTCAGATATGGGACTTTTCTTCGTGCTTAAAAGCAAACACATTATGACTAGTCCTGGTCTAGATAACTTGCTGAGTTGAAAGATGATTTAAAAGCGTCATATAACTACACAGTATTTGGGAAAGGGTTTCCAGCAGAGGCCGATGTGTTGAGACATGATCTGGTAATATCCTTACATCCACCTTCAACTCGAGCCCAAGCCTGCTCAAGGCTGTGTTGTGAATACAGGTACCGTCGGTACAGGTCACTTGGTGAAGTACTTCAGATAGCATGCTCCAAATACAACGTAAGCCTGGTGAATCAACTAAATAAGATTTCACACTGCAGAAAGTTTTGCAGATCTGTGTGGTTAGTCAGTGCATGCAGACACGTACATGCACACATATAACATTATAGCTGTGGTGAAGATTAATATCTGTCTTAATCCGTTGTCTGCCTTTATGTTGTCATGACAACCACAGCTCACTGACACATCATACTTCTTTCAGTTCTCACCTGTGACACACACTCTCACACACACATACACAGTAATCAATAATGTACTGTATAAAGACCACCAATGACTGCTTTTTCTACCTCTCTAAATGAAAATTACATCATAAATTGTACCTCATGTGGTTATAAACCTTTATGAGATTCTTTCTTTCTGTTAAACACAAAAGAAGATATTTTGAAGAATGCTGGTTGCTACTACTTATCGACTTCCATAGTAGGAAAGACTTTTACTGTGGAGATCAATGAATGTCAGCAACTAACATTTTTAAAAACATCTTCTATTGTGTTCAACAGAAGAAAGAAAATCAAACAACAATTGCAGGGTGAATAAAAGATTGCACAACTTTCATTTTTGGGTGAACCATCCCTTCTTCAGTTCACAATTTGATAAGCTAAACAACATTTTTTCTGTATATTGTCTCAAAAGACGTGTGCACAAAGCACTCTTGTGTATGAACTTTATGAGTTTATTTTCATCATCACAGTCTGAAATCTCCACCCCCTCCCCTACATAATTAAAAGGATAGTTCACGCAAAACTGAAAACTGTCATCATTTATTAACCCTTCTGTCATGAACCTGTTTGAGTTTCTTTCTTCTGTTGTACACAAAAGAAGTTGTTTTAAAACATGTTAGAAACCAGTAATAATTGACTTTCATATTATTTGTTTTTCCTACTATGGAATTCAGTGGTTAGCAGTTTCTAACATTCTTCAAAATAACTTCTTATGTGTTCAACAGAAAAACCACTTCAGGTTGAGTAAATGGTACACTTTCTATTTTTCAATACCTTTCATTATGCATTTTGTCCACTTTGCTCCATTTTGATTTAGATTTTTAATACACTACCTAACAAAAGTCTTGTCGCCTATCCAAGTTTTAGGAACAACTAATAATAACTTGACTTCTAGTTTATCATTTGGTATCAGAAGTGAATTATATGAAAGGAAAAGGCCTCTAGATTACGCTTATTTTAACAACATAAAATATGATCAAGCCTTAATTTTTAATTGTTTAATTAGGACAATAAGGTCTGACTTTGCTTAGACAAAAGTCTTGTCACTTAACAGAAATAATGAACAGTATAGAATATAAAGTCATGGTGCAGTGGAAAAAGAATTAATATTGTGTATGACTCCCATGAGCTTGGAGGACTGCATCCAAACATCTCTGCAGTAACTCAAATAACTCAAGTCATCTGGAATGGCAAAGAAAGCGTTCTTGCAGGACTCCCAGAGTTCATCAAGATTCTTTGGATTCATCCTCAGTGCCTCCTCCTTCATCTTACCCCAGACATGCTCAGTAATGTTCATGTTCTGACTGCAGTGGCGCCCCCAGAAAATTTTCTTAGGGGTGGCCAGAAGAGGCCGCACCAAATCTTGGGGTGGCACACAAAAAAAATAATGAATTCAGTGTAATGTTATATTTTTGTTTCTGGTAAATGAAATAATGTAGTTTTTATTCATTTAATTAATTCTACTTGAAATATTGCAATTCATTCTTTGAAATAATTCAGCAAGTACATGTGCAAACCAAATAAAAATCTATGTTTAGTTTAAAAACACTTTTCATATACTGTATAAATAACTTCTTTTTTTACGTGCCTTTATTGTACATCATACGAGATATGCCATGTCTAAAATTAATGAAGATTAATGAGTTTATTATTCCCAGTGATGGGTTGCAGCTGGAAGGGCATCCGCTGTGTAAAAATGTGCTGGATAAGTTGGCGGTTCATTCTGCTGTGGTGACCCTGGATTAATAAAGGGACTAAGCCGAAAAGAAAATGAATGAAAGAATAATGAGTTTATTAATTACCCAAACAAATGAACAAACTGAACAAAAGGCATTACTATACACACTCACTATACCTAATAATATTATTTATCCATATTGCTTTTTGAACCATTTTATTAATGCAGCTTCTTCTATTGATATACTGTAGCTTAAGGTAAATATTAAATTGCCATTGCTGTCTATTGAAGGTGTGTGCGTGCTGTCAAGGACGATCGGGGAGGGTAGTGGTGGTTCTAGTTTAAATGACACCCTGGGCGAACCACCCTATACACCCCCACCTCTCTTGAATTGTTAGATTTGTTATTCAATAAATATAACAATTTATTTATATTTATTCTAAATAAATACAAATAATATTAATATACAATTAATATTCTGAATAAATAACAGAAATCAGTCCTAAATATTACTGGAAAACAACAACTGGAGTGATATGCCAAGATCACTTAAGAAACCTTTTGCATGAAAATTAATTATGACAATTCTAAAGAATACAAAAAATGTATTATAGAATTATCTGTGGTCTTAGACCAGATCATGGCTGATAAATCATGTTATGAAGTCTTACCTCCCTGACTCATTATCCCTCCTTTCTGCTTTAAAGGCATGCTTAGTGAAAGTAACATCATCATCATCATCATCATCATTATCATATTATATAAACTTTAACCGACTTTCAAAACTCGCTGCGTGCCGACACTTCTACACAAAAGGCTGTTACTCCGGTTTCACGGCGCATGAGCGGTGCCTATTATGTCGGCGTGCATGCAAACAACCAACCGGGATTCACACAGGAGTGCGTGAGGCACGCGAGAATGGTATTCCGCGCGCATGCGTCAGTTTGCTTTCACCAGCATTGAACCAGAGGGGGAGAGCTACGTCAGTAACACCAACAATAATTTAGTGACTGCATTTTATTTATTTATTTATTTATCTAAATATTGGGAATTTATAAGTTCATTTAAATAAATAATGTCAACCGCAAAATTATATTGGGGTGGCCAAAGGGGTGGCCACAGGGGTGGCCAGAGTTTACCGAGGGGTGGCCGTGGCCACCCCTGGCCACCCCTTGGAGGCGCCCCTGTCTGACTGGGCAGGCCAATCCTGGAGCACCTTGACCTTCTTTGCTTTCAAGAACTTTGATGTGGAGGCTGAAGTATGAGTGTTATCCTGCTGAAGAATTTGCCCTCTCCTGCGGTTTGTAATGTAATGGGCAGCACAAATGTCTTCAGGCTATTGATGTTGCAACCCACTCTGCAGATCTCTCACACGCCCCCATACTGAATGTGACCCCAAACCATGATTTTCCTTCACCAAACTTCACTGATTTGTGAGAATCTTGGGTCTATGCGGTCTTTTCAAATATGTCTTCTGCAGTATTTGTGATGATTGGGAGGCAGTTCAACAGATGATTCATGGAAAAAAATGATTTTGCCACTTTTTCAAACGATCAACTAGAAGGCTTTTGTCAGGTAGTGTAAACGACCAAAATGCTTTAAGACACTTAAAAACTAGCTACATTAATGAATCCATCAGTGTAAAATAAACATTTGTTAAATACATTTACAGTAGTCTTTTTCCAAGATCTTCACATTTGAGACTGTAAACACTTCTTTATGCCAACATAATGATTTCCATTAAACCCAAATAAATGAAACTTGCTTTCATCAGTCAACTTTGTAACCCACAATCTGCTCTTTAGCAAAGATTATTCTAGTAGTTTCATTCTTTCTAATAACTGTAGAGTGGGCTATAATATCACCTACTGACTGCATATTTATAAGTTGCTGTTATGCTTCTTCGGGTACAAAACACCCAGGAATATGAAGGTTGAGCATAATGTACATGCCAATGCATTATGAGTGGTAGCACATTTGTGTTCTTTAAATAATTAACATTTTTCAATATTTAAAGGGATGATTCACCCAATAATGAAATTTCTGTCATCCTTCACTCCTCCTCCACTATTGAGTGTCTTTCTTTTGTTGAACACAAAAGAAGATGTTTTGAAAAATGCTGGTCCCCATTGACTTCCATAGTACCATTGTTCCTTCATTAGAAGCTGATGGATGCAGGCAACCAGCATTCTTCAAATTACCTTCTGTGTTCAGTAGAAAAAATAAACTCATAAAGGTTTATAACCACATGATTAATTTTTTGGGCGAACTATCCCTTTACAGGCTTTACATCATTTTATTGGGCTATTCAAGGTCTATAAATGTTGGAAAGTCCATTGCAATTACACATTGCAAATGACTCCATTTGTTTTATACAAAATGTGATCTGAGAGCCTAATTTAGTGCCCGTCCAGAAGATTAAAAACAAATAGCTGTGAGAAACATAAAACAGTGTGACAGCAATCAGGTTTACATCCCAGCCATTAGGAGATTGCGTTCAAATTATTGCCCTGGCTGTCAAGGTGACCGTAACCATGTACAAAAATATATCAACAGAATGTTTAGAATATGGAAAAACAAACCTGAGGAATCAATGTGCGCACAGATCAACATATGTTTCTGTATTCTACATCAGCTGCACTGAGTAATAGTTCAAATATATTTGTTTTTCTTTCAAATATATTTTGTGAGCTGTAGATTTTCATTTCTTTAGTATTTTACCTTCCTAAATCTAAACCTGCCCTAACACAGCAGTGAGAGACTGGCAGAGAATCTATTTATAGACTGTGATAGCACTGGGTGAGCTGCTGTGGGTGATGTCATCTAGTCATTTAATCACCATGTTGTGGAAGTTCTTGATGGAACAAGTCCACTACTGTAGTTCAATATTAAAACTGGTGTTGATTCTCATATAATGTTAATATTTATATGTTTCATAAAGTAAATGTGGTTTATTAAACAAGAATATTTTTGGCCAATAATTACTTCAGATTTATGAAACTTTCTCAAACTGAAAAGGCAGAGAAGAGCCCTATTCCTGGACATAATATCCAGCAAAATCAACCAATTCTTTTCAGCTGACTTCCAGTATTTTCACAAGTAACTTTGAATGCTGATCATAGCTTGGGTGTGGAGTTTGATTTCCTGTAATAAATTATGTCTGATATGGGAGAATGGGATTTTTCCCAGTAATTCCACTAGGGATTACAGAGGAAAGTCCAGCTTCTCATGACCAACTCAATTAGCAATCTGAACACTTTATCAATCCATTTGTTTTTCAATATGTAATTCAATCTACCAAGCATGTCGCATAAACTGATGCTGGCATTTAAGCTCTCCAATTACCCTAACATTACGTCACCAGCATGAATGATTAACTGACATGATGCATTTAATGCTTTCAATGTCAGACATTCACATCATTAGATATATCAGATAAAATAAGAACCCTCATATCTAATAGGCATCTTTGTTTGTTATTCTGGATGTTGGCTGCTGACCTGAGTCTCACATAAGAATAGTTTCAAATTACAATGTCTATATGACACTGATTCATTATTTTAAGTGGTTCATCAAAAAGTTAATATGCTTACAATGAAAATATAATATTCTGGGAATAAGCCTTTTCAGTGCCACCTTTGAACTGCAGCCAGCAGTTTATTAGCCTACACTAATCAGAAATAAAGGTACAAAGCTGTCACTCAGGTGATACCTTCTCAAAAGGTTTACATTTGTACTTCAAGGATCCATAATGGTACCTCAAAAGCATATATTTGCAAATGCATATACCTACAAATTTTAAGAGGTACACTTTTGTATTTTTAGGTACTAATATGTATCCTTTACATTGTATGTTTTTAAAAAGTAGCACCCCAGTGACAGCTCTAGGTACCTTTATTTCTGAGAGTGTACTAGTGAGTTTACTTTAGCATAGCCTATTGAATATAATTTAACATACGCCCAAGATTTTATTATTCTTTGATTAGCAATTAAAGTTGGAAATACATTTGCCGCAATGTGGACAAACAGTCAGATGTCAGCAGGTAGAGAGACATTTTAAAAGCAACGGATCTTTGAGATGGATCATATACGTTTCTTTTTTTACAATTGTCATGAGACAAGTAGGCCTATGTTGTTAGATAGTTTTAGGACACTTTGGTGAAAGATTTTGATCTCCTTAAAGCACAGACGTCAAACTCAGTTCCTGGAGGGCTGCAGCTTTGCACAGTTTAGTTCCAGCCCTAATTAAACACACCTGATCAAATTAATTAAGTCCTTCAGGCTTGTTTGAAACCTACAGGCAAGTGTGTTTGAGCATGGTTGGGACTGTGCAGGAACTGCGGCCCTCCAGGATCTGAGCTTGACACCCCTGCCTTAAAGTGTTGATTACTGGAGTTTGAATTAATTTTCTGGGCAAGACACATCACCATAGTACAGAATAGCCATCTTTTTCTGCGTTATTTTGAACTTACGATAGAGAGGCTGTTGAGGAGTGCACAAACGTCAAGTTCTTTTTCGGCCCCAGATTTTTTCCACATTAGATTTATACTCTGGTTTCCCATTTGAAAGAGCTCATCAATGCCCTAAGAGCCCTTCTGAACTGAACGAAGTGTGTGAAGCCAAATTCACTACATTTCCCTACTCAAAGGATCTTCAGAGTGAAAACAATCATGACCACCATATTAAAGTGTCATTCCAAACTCAAGTGCTCAAAACTAGTCACTTTCAAGGGCTCTTTGTAATGAAGGATCACGAAAGGTACAACACTATGAGTAGTTAATTAGATTAACATTATTATACAAGTATAAACGGTCATCTTTTTGAAAAGATTTATTTCTGAAAAAGATGTCAACAGCTCCATAAAGATAATTTTACACAAATAACAAGAACAGTGTGCACACGTATAAGGAAATTTATGCAACAATTCAAGAGGTAGCAAATGATGGTCTTGTGTGTGTATATAGAGGTGACACGATGACCTTTCAAAATGGCACAGTACCTACCAAACCTTTGCCAATCATTTGTCTCTATAAGCTTCAGCCGGAGCCAAACACAGAAAATCCAGAACCAACAGAGCTCTAGTCCTAAAATCAACTGTCAGCCTACGCTCTATCACATAAACATAACACCAAATTCCAATCTTATTGTGGGCGTCATTATTACTACAATAAATAAACAATCGCCTCATAATTGTTAAGTATATACTATATTAAAATTCAGCTAATATAAAGTGGAATAAAATTTAAAGGTAGCTTTAAATCTTTTAAATCTAATTTGCATTCAAACTAATTTGTAACTTAAAAAGTCTTTTAGTTTAGAGTTTGTGCTTCTGGCTGTGGTGTAGAAACTTAAAAAGAGATAGTTCACCCAAAAATGAGAAACTACAGTTAAATTACAATAATCAATAAACAAGGACTTTTTTTTAGCTCAACCTGTGGTCCTTGAGGATTCATAAAATGCAATTCCTCCATCCCCATTGTAAACTCTATCAATTCTATTTTGCCTTCTGAGTGCTGGTAGTTGTTAACTTACATTTTATGAATCACCAAAAACACAGTCTCAGTTGAAAACTTCTCTGCTGCACAAAAGGAAAAAAATCACCAACATCTAGATTGCACAAAATGTGATCAATTTAACAGTATGGAACAAAATCAGTGACTAATATTTAAAATATTGAAATGAAAAGCTTGCTGAATGGCACTGACTGAAAAAATAATACATTGAATTAACAACTGCTTGCATTTTAGTGACTTGAATTGTAATTTAGGCCCTAAAATTTAACACAGCTGTGAATATTTCAATTCAAAACACAATTTGATACTTATATTGAATAATTCACATTCAACTTCAAGATT
The DNA here is from genome assembly GCF_052040795.2 of Danio rerio. Lineage (NCBI taxonomy): Eukaryota > Metazoa > Chordata > Actinopteri > Cypriniformes > Danionidae > Danio > Danio rerio. The sequence goes on from NC_141037.1 coordinate 25,802,682, forward strand.
TAAGTTCCAAAATATTCAGTTCTGTTTACAAATACAAAGTATAATATTCAAAAGACAATTTTCAGTTCAAAAATTTGCTTCCATAAAATCAGCGTTTTAAATTCAACTGTTAAAATTCTACATTGTATCCGGGAACTGCAGGAAAAGCGATAGATTGCAGATAGCAGATTCGATAGACTGCAGATTGCTTTTTCACCAGCAGGTAGAGATGGACCAAATTAAGATTTTTAAACTGATGAATAGGTGAGGGAAAAAGCAAATAACGGCACAAAAATGGCATTTTATATTAATATCAATGTCTTGGACATTATAAGTAGACTAATAAAAGGATTATGAGAAGGCCTAAAATGAGTAAATGTAGATGTTTTGATGTTTATATTTGCCCTAATGTAAGGAAAGCCAGCTGGGGATCACGTAAACCTCATTTTTTCAGATCTCAAGTGATGATCCAGCAATCTTTTTCCTCCTCGTTGATTGCTCCCATTCCGATATTGCAGGTTCGCCGAATTTGAACACCTGAATATATGGAAGCAAATTTTTGAACTGAAATAAAATAATCTGAAAACCGTCTTTTCAATATTATAACTTTGCATTTTTTAACAGAACTGAATACTTTGCAAAGGAAATCTGGAAATTTAATGTGAAGTATTGAATTTAAGTATGAAATTATGTTTTGAACTGAAATATTCACAGCTTAAATAACAGTTGTGTGAAATTTCGAGAGGGGTCTGGCTGCAGACCTGGTGCAGTGCAATCTGGGCTGCATCCAATGCTTTTTAATGGGCTCACCTAACCCCACCCCTAACCGTCACAGTGACGTCACTAGCTCCATTTGAGTGCATTGTGTCTGACAGTGCATCGCTGAGTGATGCAGTCACAGCTTGCATCATAAAGGCTGCATCCAGATACTATTTGAAATTTCAGGACCTAAATTACAAACCCCACCAATTCAAGTCACTAAATTGCAAGCAGTTGTTAATTCAGTGTATTATTTTTTTTCAGTTAGTGCTATTCGATAAGCTTTTTATTTTAATGCCTTTGGGATTGATTTTGTTTCATATAACAGCATATTTTCATTTTTGGATGAACCCATACAATTAAAACCAAACCAGAACCTAGATCTGGTCAGTGAAGGTAGAATGTAGAGACAAAAAAATCCTAATGTGGAAGTGGAGAAAATTTAAGTCTACTAAAGTGGTTGTCATCTTATAAGAACAGTGCTTCACATCTAAAATGAATACCCAAAACCTCTTTGTAAAGTATCTCCTGATCAAATATTGCACGCTAAAACATCCTTCAAACTATTCTCGCCATTCCAAGCAACTCAGCATATGGCTTGCATTGTGATGCAGTTTGTGCTGTCGTTCATATATAAAATATCCTAAAGCGCAGACTAAACTCGTCTTTTCAGTGCAACTATCAGGTTTAACATTCGCCTGTTATGTGCACAAATGTAAACATCGCTTGTTCGTCCTTCATTTCTTTTTTGGCACGTGAATGGATTATTATAACTCAAACAGAAAAACTATTATTGTAAAAAAAAACAATGAACAAGCAGCGATTTTGGAAAACAAAACACTACTGTACAAAGAGAGGAGACTCCTTCTGTTTAGGCCATCTAACCTAAAGCAGTTTATAGGTGTGTGCTTTTACCCAGTCTAATAAGGTTTACTGGCACATACAAGGCATATGGAACATACACAAAGAAACTCAGGCACGCAGAACCTACTTGGATGCAATATATAAACTGGAGAAAACGAAGAGAGTATGGATACAGTAGCTCCAGCAGTGTTATGCTTCACATTGTCAGTCGACTCGATACTGGAATATTTTGTAGAACACGTCTCTAAGAGTAGCTGGTTGAGAAATGCCCTGAGTTCACACTAATGGTCCTTTGGAGGCCAGTTTTGGGTAAATGGCATATTAAGAAGACAGAGAGGCTCTGATTGGCAGATCCATGTGTCAATCCTTTTTTTGGCCTCGACAGACACTCCTTTACCCAATCTGAAGCACCTGTTTTGAGCTGAGCCTCTCACGTTCTCAGCTTGAGAATGATGGTCGCCAACATGAGGAAGAATGTGTTCCAGCCAAGGGTGACTGCAAAACCTCGCCAAACCATCATGCGGGACAAACCCCATCCTGAATGAGAAATCAGAGAATCAAAAGATGAGCAGAGTTATGACAGATAGGAAATCAATGTAGGCTCATGATAGGAAAACTCAGAAATTTAACTTTAATTTGCGGAAGCTGTTTTGTTTTACATGAGAAAGGAAGAATATTCCCCTTATAAAGGTGAGTATAAAATCTATAAGTAAACAGTCTGGCTGTTTAGGGCATTAAGGAAATAGTACTTTTATGAAAAGTGAAACTATGACAATAAATTTCAACAATTTTCAATACAGAATGTTCAGGCCTACGTTTATACATTTCCATTTAATTGTGACTATTGTAGTTATTGTATTTAAAAATAAAATAATTAATATAATAAAAAATTTATATAATACAAATTATTTTGTAAAATAAGCATTAACTGAAAAAATACACACCTAAACAAATTCTTGCCTAATCCGACTGCCAAGAAATTATGTCTAATTTAGTTTTTAATTAGTTTAACTAGCGTTTAGTTCAAAATAAATTAATTAAATGTAAAAAAGATTAAATTAAATTGCAACAACTAAAATACTAAAAGTTTAAAATTGAAACAAAAAATATAAAAATAAAAACTCAATTCAAAATATTACCCTCCACACTCCCTGGACCAGAAACACTGGATGTATATGTCCTTGGACATTGCAAATATGGAACTGTCTGTGACAAGGATCCATGGCGCTTTAACAATAACTATGACCTCATGGATATGTGCAATAACTAAGATAAAAGATTTGCTATTGTGATTTTTTCTTTGCATTTTATTTAATGTGCAAATGTCCAATGTATCTACCTTTGTTAAAATTGTTCTTGTAAGAAGTTAAATTCAGAGGTAAATTATTTATTTAATTTTTTTAGTTGTTTATTGATAAGTATTATAACTTTTTATTATTATTATAATTATTATTAGATAGTACTATTATAACTAGATACCGGCTGTGGTAATTTCTAAAGCCTTAAAAATAAAATTAAAAAGTGTAACGAGGTCCATTCTGTCATTTTATATAAATCATGTGTGCATGCACTTGAACCAGTGACAAATCATGAGGCACTGTGATAAACAATATCCAATAAAAAAATGCTCCGTTTATTTAAATTTTGTAATTATGTTACAATTAATACTTATTTTATTTATATTTTTCAAAATTTAATCAATAGATTTTTTTTTATTTGAGTTTAGAATAACAACACTCTCCCAGAATGATGTCCTTATGATACCATAACCATAACCCAAAGCACTGCTGCAGATTAATGAAGGGGAAAGCCCTGTTTGTGTAGTCTGCACATTTCCAGTCTCAGCTCTGATCTCCCCTCAACAGACAATCAGCCTCAGTGGGTATGAACTTGAACTTGAGCTGTGTGTGTGTGTGTGTTTCTCTAAGTCTCTGAGCAGAGCAGGCAGGTACACAGCAGTGTGGTCGTGTGTTTAATTTAGGAATGGAGGCAGACGCTCCTCCTGCTCTGTGAATAATTGAGACGTGAGAGTGTTGGGTGTCCTGAAGTCTACTGTAACCCAAGATGTTTGTAGCACAGGGAAAATGTTAGATGAGTGGGACTTCAGAGGAGATTACTGTGTGTTTGTGTGGACTGAAGAGACGTTAGACTTCTGAAGTTTGTTGGTAGGAGATTAGCTTTGAGGTTTGCTAGAAACAAGATTATAGACACACCATTTCCATGAATTGTGAAAGGTGAGAAGACTCCACCTGTACTAAACATTGCAACTGTAAACAACATCCACCATCTGGACTTTACATGCACACATTTGAGTTTGTTGCTCATTTTATTTTTATACAGAGTTATTTTGGGACATCGAAAGAACATGTACCGGCTTAAAAAGTGACAATTAAATTCTAAATATGCCTTATGTCATCAATAATAACTAAATAACAAAAGGTAATGCTTCATTCTAGAGTCTTTGTTGCATGTGCTTGAAATTCTAATTGAAAATCTTGCATAATTGAAGCTAATAACCCTAAATATAATACCGTTTATTAGAACTAAATAAATCTGAATCTTTTTTTATTCTAATAAATAAAATATTTACATATTTTTATATTTATTTGACATATTTTAAGGAAAATAGAATAAATATTTATATTTTAATAAACATATGTGTTAAACAATTACATACGATATACTTAAATTATACAAATAAATTCTAAAATATACTTTAATATTTTAAAATATACTTTAATACTATAATATTTGCTATATAATTAAGAAATAAGTCTATAGTCTATATGGCATATTTTAATTTCATGCAGTTTATATGTAAATTAACATATTCTTTAAAAATACTTTCTACATATAAATAAATATTATTTATTTAAAGTAATTATGATAAATTACTTGGCAGCACTAATCACATTATATAGACTATTTTAATGTGGTGATGTCATTGACCCATGAACATTTGCTGCTTGTTAACCATTTCATAACTGTAACAAAAGGCAATTCAATCATGCCTTAACATAAAAAAAGCTGTCATAGCATTATTTTTCAATATGTGGACGTTTTTGGATTCTCAGAAGCTATAAAAATTAAAAATGTAAAACAGGAAATACATACAGACCATTGTTTATTATTTAAATTATTTAAATGCCTCAAAATGGTCTATAGATGTATGATTATAGATGTACGAGTGGCCATACTGTACCTCTGTACATGATACAGCGCAGAGCTTCAGATGCATATGTCTGTGGCAGGACGAGACTCAAATATCGCAGAGGATATGGGATACACTCAACCGGCCAGATAACACCTACAGCAGTTAGACAGAGAAGCAGACAGATGACTACATTCATTAAAGCAAATCTCCTCCCGAACACCTTCTATGTGTATATTTTAGTAGTTACTAGTGTGTCTGTGTTGCTTGAGCAGAAAACTACAAATTAGTTGATGTGAAATATGAAGAGCAAGTGGGATCAGGACCTCAGAATGTCCCTTTACAGTGCTCAAATATATTTACTTTCCATTGTTATCTAAATCGTGAATCATCATTCACGTTATTTATTTCATTCCACTATCAATCAATCAATTCACATCACATAATTTAATGAACTGGATATTTTGAACACCCAAATATTTTACCCTCGAATAGCTCTTATAATATTTATTGGATTGTACCATTTGTAGAGGGAGATATGAAAAAAAAATCTTAAAGGCATAGTTCACCTCCTCAAAAAAAGAGAAAACTTAGTTATTTACTCAATACCCACTTGTTCCAAATTTGTTTACATTTCTCTCTTCTGTTAAACACAAAAGAAGAAATGCTTAAGAATGCTGAAAACGTAGCAATTGATGTCTATAGATTTTGTTCATACCATAGATGTCAGCACCTACTGATTTCCAAGTCTTCAATCATTCATTCATTTTCATTTGGTTTAGTCCCTTTATTCATCAGGGGTCGCCACGGAGGGATGAACCGCCAACTTATCCAGCATATGTTTTATGCAACTGATGCCCTTCCAGCTGCAACCGAGTACCGGAAAACACCCATACACTCTCACATTCACACACATACACTACAGCCAATTTAGTTTATTTAATTCACCTGTACAGTGCATGTCTTTGAAGCCCGAACACTGGGAAAACATGCAAACTCCACACAGAAATGCCAACTGGTCCAACTACTACTCTAACCTGCGACCTTCTTGCTGTGAGGCGACAGTGCTAATCACGGAGTCTTACAAATCTTATCAACAAAAGAAAGACAGTGGTTGGTAAATCTTCAATTCTGGGGTGAAATATCACTTGCTGCATCAGTTCTGGTGTAAAGGTTTTAAAGATAATTTAAAAATAAAATATCAGTAAAAAAGAGAGAGATGTGAGAGAGAGAGAGATGTGAGAGAGAGTTGTGAGTTGTACCGCTTAGAATGAGGTTGGGGTAGAAGACTCCAAGAGCCGCCTGATTGGCTGACTGCTCGTCATCGATTGCAGACGAGATGACCAGACCAAAGGAGATCCCCGTCACTCCCTGCAGCACAATCAGTGAGATCACCAGAGCCAGAGAGCCTTCATTAGGAATCTGCAACACACAGACAACATGCTTATAATAATCATGAGAGAAAGATCAGATAAAAACTGTATTCAATTTTCCACTGCACAGTTTGTAATCACATTTTTCAGGTTTGAGATAAAATGTTAATAATATATTCAACACATATATTAAAATATACAATGTGGATTGTGTCCTAGCAGCTTAACATAGAAATTCTAGTAAAGTCCTGATTTCAGAAGTGATGTTCAGTTTAGTTCAGTGTGGTTTTAATTTCACTGTTGAAAGTCCAAACACTAAAGAGCAAATCCATTGATGCACAGCTCCACAAGTCCCAAACCAAGCAAGCTAGGAAAAAAGAAAAAGAAAACTTCACCAACTGACGAAGTGAAGGAAAAAAAACATTGAGAGAAACCAGGCTCTGTTGGGCAGACCATTTCTCCTCTGGCCAAACTTCTTATGTGGAGCTGTAGTCTAGGCGCCGGAGGCTGGAGAACGCTGGACGTCCATCATGGAGAACAAAAGGTGTGATGTGGGCTATAAAATCATAATACTAAGGGAATACTGCTATGCATAATTGCTATATAGACTATAATTCTCCAACCCATGTTCTTTTCATTTTATTTTCTATAATAAAAAAACTAAGTTTTGTTGCCTCATGATTTACAGGAGACATCCACTAAAATGTCATTCAGTTTATACATTGGCCATTATTTGCTAAAATATTAGAAGACTGCATTTTGGGATCACCCTAAAATACAAATGACCTATTTACCATTTGTACAATTTGTCAGCAAGGTATTTTTTAGCATTTAAAAAAAGAATGTATGTATATTCACTTATCTTATTAATAAATGAATTAATGACTGAATGAATTATTAATAATAACAATAATACAACAACAATACATATACAGTTAAAGTCAGAATTTTTCGCCCTCCTGTTTATTTTTCCCTAATTTCTGTTTATCATAGAGAAGATTTTTTTCAACACATTTTTAAACATAAATAGTTTTAATAACTCATTTCTAATAACTGATTTAATTTATCTTTGCCATGATAACAGTACATAATGTTTTACTAAATATTTTTCAAGACACTTCTATACAGCTTAAAGTGACATTTAAAGGCTTAACTAGGTTAATGAGGTTGGGGTAATTAGGCAAGTTATTGTATAATGATGGTTTGTTCTGTAGGCTATCAAAAACAAAAATGTAGCTTTAAAGGGCTAACAATTTTGACCTTAAAATGTTTTTTAAAAAATTAAAAACTGCTTTTATTCTAGCCGAAATAAAACAAATATGACTTTCCACAGAAGAAATAATATTATCAGACATACTGTGAAAATTTCCTTGCTCATAATTTGGGAAATATAAAAAAAATTATAATTTAAAGGGGGTTCAATAATTCTGACTTCAACTGTATAAATATAATTACAGGCTAGAATGAGTATGTAGTGCACTACTGGTCAAAAGTTTGGGGTCAGTGAGATTTTTAAATGTTTTCCAATAAGCTTCTCCTGCTCACCAAGGATGCATTTATTTTATTACAAATTCAGCACAGATTGTAAAATTGTAAAATGTTATTGTAGCAAATAATTGTTCAAAAGTAGTTTAATTTATTTTAATAATTTATTCCAGTGATTTTAAAGATGAATTTTCAGCTTCATTACTCAAGTCTTCAGTCACATGATCCTTCAGAAATCACTCTAATATTAATTATTTTTATTATTATTATTATTATTATTATTATTATTAGTAGTAGTAGTAGTAGTAGTAGTAGTAGTAGTAGTAGTATTCATATTATTATTATTAATAGTAATAGTAACTAGATTCTTAAAGTTTAAGAACAAACTTTGAGGCTGGCTTGTGAAAGCCTGACGGTAATAGTTTATTTAGTTTAAACAGTTTTAAAAAGTAAGAATAGATAGATAGATAGATAGATAGATAGATAGATAGATAGATAGATAGATAGATAGATAGATAGATAGATAGATAGATAGATAGATAGATAGACAGATAGATAGATTAGCATGTTATTACCATGATTTTAACGTGAATTAGCATGTTGTTAGCATGATTCTAGCATGAATTAGCATGTTACTAGCATGATTTTAGCATGAATTAGCATGTTGTTAGCATGATTTTAGCATGAATTAGCATGTTACTAGCATGTTTTTAGCATGAATTAGCATGTTGTTAGCATGATTTTAACATGAATTAGCATGTTGTTAGCACGATTCTAGCATGAATTAGCATGTTACTAGCATGATTCTAGCATGAATTAGCATGTACCTAGCATGATTTTAACATGAATTAGCATGGTACTAGCATGATTTTAGCCTGAATTAGCACAATTCTAGCATGAATTAGCATGTTGTTAGCATGATTCTAGCATTAATTAGCATGTTGTTAGCATGATTCTAGCATGATTTGGCATGTTACTAGCAAGATTCTAGCATGAAATAGCATGCTACTAGCATGATTCTAGCATAAATTAGCATGTTGTTAACATGCTTCTAGCATGAATTAGCATGTTACTAGCATGATTCTAGCATGAATTAGCATGTTGTTAGCATGATTCTAACATGAATTAGCATGTTACTAGCATGATTCTAGCATGAATTAGCATGTTGTTAGCATGATCCTAGCATGAATTAGCATTTGAGTAGCATGATTCTAGCATGAATTAGCATGTTGTCAGCATGATTCTAGCATGAATTAGCATGTTGTTAGCATGATTCTAGCATAAATAAGCATGTGACTAGAATGATTCTAGCTTGAATTAGCATGTTGTTAGCATGATTCTAGCATGAATTAGCATGTTCCTAGCATGATTCTAGCATGAATTAGCATGTTGTTAGCATGATTCTAACATGAATTAGCATGCTACTAGCATGATTCTAGCACGAATTAGCATGTTGTTAGCATGATTCTAACATGATTTAACATGTAACTAGCATGATTCTAGCATGAATTAGCATGTTGTTAGCATGATTCTAGCATGAATTAGCATGTGACTAGCATGATTCTAGCATGAATTAGCATGTTGTTAGCATGATTCTAGTATGAATTAGCATGTGACTGGCATGATTCTAGCATGAATTAGCATGTGACTAGCATGATTCTAGCATGTATTAGCATGTAACTAGCATGATTCTAGCATGAATTAGCATGTTGTTAGCATGATGGACAGATAGATAGATAGATAGATAGATAGATAGATAGATAGATAGATAGATAGATAGATAGATAGATAGATAGATAGATAGATAGATAGATAGATAGAGGTAGGTAGGTAGATAGATAGAGGTACGTAGATAGATAGATAGATAGATAGATAGATAGATAGATAGATAGATAGATAGATAGATAGATAGATAGATAGATAGATAGATAGATAGATAGATAGATAGATAGATGGTGTACGAGCCTGATTCAAACAAGCCAACCCCCGCCTCTCTACGATGTTCTGATGCTGAGATATAGCTGCTATTATATCGTTGCTAGGTTAGTCTGTTTTGTTGCTATGGAGTTGATTGACAGCTTAGACTGATGATGTATCAAAGCTTCTTGCCAGTATGAACAGTTAAAAACAACCCCCATGTCTCTATCACACTGCAGCATGACAATATCAGTCTGAACCTCTTTAATGGCAGTCTATGGGACAGTTGCTAGGGTGCAGTATCTGGTTGTTAGGGTGTGGCTAGATAGTTAAAAGGCCATCAGTGATTGGCTGCTGGCTAGACTGAGTTAAATGAGCTCAGTCATTAGTCTGTAGGACAGTCTGATGCAGAGTTATGAGCTCACAAAGTTTGATCCCATGTAAAGTCAACTAGATTCTTAAAGTTTGAGAACAAACTTTGAGGCTGGCTTGTGAAAGCCTGACGGTGATAGTTTATTTAGTTTAAACAGTTTTAAAAAGTATGAAAAGATAGATAGATAGATAGATAGATAGATAGATAGATAGATAGATAGATAGATAGATAGATAGATAGATAGATAGATAGATAGATAGATAGATTAGCATGTTATTACCATGATTTTAACGTGAAATAGCATGTTGTTAGCATGATTCTAGCATGAATTAGCATGTTACTAGCATGATTTTAGCATGAATTAGCATGTTGTTAGCATGATTTTAGCATGAAATAGCATGTTACTAGCATGATTTTAGCATTAATTAGCATGTTGTTAGCATGATTTTAACATGAATTAGCATGTTGTTAGCACGATTCTAGCATGAATTAGCATGTTACTAGCATGATTCTAGCATGAATTAGCATGTTACTAGCATGATTTTAGCATGAATTAGCACAATTCTAGCATGAATTAGCATGTTGTTAGCATGATTCTAGCATGAATTAGCATGTTGTTAGCATGATTCTAGCATGATTTAGCATGTTACTAGCAAGATTCTAGCATGAATTAGCATGCTACTAGCATAATTCTAGCATAAATTAGCATGTTGTTAGCATGCTTCTAGCATGAATTAGCATGTTACTAGCATGATTCTAGCATGAATTAGCATGTTGTTAGCATGATTCTAGCATGAATTAGCATGTTACTAGCATGATTCTAGCATGAATTAGCATGTTGTTAGCATGATTCTAGCATGAATTAGCATGTTATTAGCATGATTCTAGCATGAATTAGCATGTTGTTAGCATGATTCTAGCATGAATTAGCATGTTACTAGCATGATTCTAGCATGAATTAACATGTTGTTACCACGATGCTAGCATGAATTAGCATGATACTAGCATGATTCTAGCATGAATTAGCATGTTACTAGCATGAATCTAGCATGAATTAGAATGTTGTTAGCATGATTCTAGCATGGATTAGCATGTTACTAGCATGATTTTAGCATAAATTAGCATGATTCTAGCATGAATTAGCATGTTGTTAGCATGATACTAGCATGAATTAGCATGTGACTAGCATGATTCTAGCATGAATTAGCATGTGACTAGCATGATTCTAGCATGAATTAGCATGTAACTAGCATGATTCTAGCATGAATTAGCATGTTGTTAGCATGATGGATAGATAGATAGATAGATAGATAGATAGATAGATAGATAGATAGATAGATAGATAGATAGATAGATAGATAGATAGATAGATAGATAGATAGATAGATAGATAGATAGATAGATAGATAGATAGATAGATGGAGTGCGAGCATGAGTCAAACAAGCCAACCCCCGCCTCTCTACGATGTTCTGATGCTGAGATATAGCTGGTGCCATATCGTTGCTAGGTTAGTCTGTTTTGTTGCTATGGAGTTGATTGACAGCTTAGACTGATGATGTATCAAAGCTTCTTGCCAGTATGAACAGTTAAACACAACCCCCATGTCTCTATCACACTGCAGCATGACAATATCAGTCTGAACCTCTTTAATTGCAGTCTATGGGACAGTTGCTAGGGTGCAGTATCTGGTTGTTAGGGTGTGGCTAGAAAGTTAAAAGGCCATCAGTGATTGGCTGCTGGCTAGACTGAGTTAAATGAGCTCAGCCATTAGTCTGTAGGACAGTCTGATGCAGAGTTATGAGCTCACAAAGTTTGATCCCATGTAAAGTCAATGAGAGTCTTTTGCAATGGAAGTGTATGGGACGGTTTCTAGGGTCCAAAAGTGGTTGCTAGGGCGTGGCCAGAAAGTTTAAAGGTGATCAGTCACTGGCAGTTTGATAGTCTGAGTTAAATGAGCCCAGTTAGAAGTCTGTGTGACATTCTGATGCGGAGTTATGAGGTCACAAAGTTTGATCCAATGTTACGTCTATGGGATTTTTCCGACGGTCCCGGGACGTTTTTCGGGAAACCGAAAGTCGGATCAGTCGGAAAGGATATAGCAACTCGAGTCAGAATAGTTCGGAGGTCTGACCCAAGTTTGATGGTCATAGCTTGAATGGCCTAGGAGGAGATAGAGTTTAATTTTTAGTCTCAGAAGAAGAATAATATAGAAAAACTAGACAGTAAAGTTCGTCGAGACAAACTTTGAGGCTGGCTTGACAAAGCCTGTTGGTAATAGTTTATTTAGTTTAAAAACATTTTGAAAAAGTATAAGTAGCATGTTATTAGCATGATTCTAGCATGAATTAGCATGTTACTAGCATGATTCTAGCATGCATTAGCATGTTACTAGCATGATTCTAGTATGAATTAGCCTGTTACTATCATGAATCTAGTATGAATTAGCAAGTTATTAGCATGATTCTAGCATGAATTAGCATGATTCTAGTATGAATTAGCATGTTACTAGAATGATTTTAGCATGAATTAGCATGTTACTCGCATGATTCTAGCATGAATTAGCATGTTATTAGCATGATTATAGTATGAATTAGCATGTTACTAACATGATTCTAGCATGAATTAGCATGTTACTAGTATGATTCTAGCATGAATTAGCATGTTACTAGCATGATTCTAGCATGCATTAGCATGTTACTAGCATGATTCTAGTATGAATTAGCCTGTTACTATCATGAATCTAGTATGAATTAGCAGGTTATTAGCATGATTGTAGCATGAATTAGCATGATTCTATTATGAATTAGCATGTTACTAGAATGATTCTAGCATGAATTAGCATGTTACTCGCATGATTCTAGCATGAATTAGCATGTTATTAGCATGATTATAGTATGAATTAGCATGTTACTAGCATGATTCTAGCGTGAATTAGCATGTTATTAGTATGATTCTAGCATGCATTAGCATGTTACTAGCATGATTCTAGTATGAATTAGCATGTTATTAGCATGATTGTAGTATGAATTAGCATGTTACTAGCATGATTCTAGTATGAATTAGCATGTCACATAGCATGCTTAGGTGTTTGCTAGGGTATTCTGAGTGGTTGCTAAGTCGTTGCTAGGCAGTTGCTAGGGTGTCCTGAGTGGTTGCTAGGTGGTTGCTAAGATGTTGCTAGGCGGTTGCTAGGGTGTTGCTAGGTGGTTGCTATGGTGTTCTGAGTGGTTGCTAGGTGGTTGCTAAGGCATTGCTAGGCGGTTGCTAGGGTGTTCTGAGTGGTTGATAGGTTGTTGCTAAGCAGTTGCTAGGGTGCTCTGATTGGTTGCTAGGCGGTTGCTAAGGTCTTGCTAGGCGGTTGCTAGGGTGTTCTGTGTGGTTGCTAAGATGTTGCTAGGTGGTTGCTAGGGTGTTCTGAGTGGTTGCTAAGGTGTTGCTAGGCGGTTGCTAGGGTGTTCTAAGTGGTTGCTAGGTTGTTGCTAAGGTGTTGCTAGGTGGTTGCTAGGGTGTTCTGAGTGGTTGCTAGGTGGTTGCTAAGGTGTTGCTAGGCGGTTGCTAAGGTGTCCCAAGTGGTTGCTAGGTGGTTGCTAATGTGTTGCTAGGTGGTTGCTAGGGTATTCTGAGTGGTTTCTAAGGCGTTGCTAGGCGGTTGCTAGGGTGTCCAGAGTGGTCGCTAGGCCCTTACTAAGGCATTACTAGGCCGTTGCTAGGTGGTTACTAGGTGGTTGCTAGGGTAATTTGGGTGGTTGCTAGGCAGTTGCTAGGGTACCCTGGGTGGTTACTAGGCAAGCCCCACATACATGCTTGATAAAACATTTATACTTAGTAAGCATTTCTAGCAAGTTACAGTACTTGGCTAGTCAATATTAGCATGTAGCTAATCACTGCTAGCATGTGTAGCATATAGGAAGTTCCGTTTGCTAGCATGAGTCAAACAAGCCAATCCCCAAGTCTCTACGATGTTCCGATGCTGGGATATAGCTGTTGATGAATGGTTGTTAGGGTACTCTGTTTTGTTGCTATGGGCGAGGTTACAGAGTGAACTTGAATGTGGTTGGCTGTCTAAGTCAAATGAACCAACTCCCATGTCTCTATGACACTGCTATGCAAAGATATGCATCTTGGCCTATTTTAATGGAAGTCTATGGAATCAATTTGGGGGCGTGGCTTGTGAGCTTCATTATCATATTGAGATGCTCATTGGTTGTCTGAGTCAGATGAGCCATCCCCCAAGTCAATAGGACACTGCTAAGCAAAGATATGCATGTAGGCCAGTTATTAACATGAGTCTAGTATGAATTAGCATGTTACTAGCATGATTCTAGTACAAATTAGCATGTCATTAGCATGTTTCCAGTATGAGTTAGCATGTCATTAGCATGATTAGCATATGAGTAGCATGTTGCTAGCATGATTGGCATGTCATTAGCATGTTAGAATTATAAGCATTTAATAGCACAGCTAATTACAGTCTATAGGTTGCAAGGGTGCAGTATGTGGTAGTTAGGGGTGTGGCTAGAAAGTTAAAAGGCCATCAGTGATTGGCTGCTGGCTAGACTGAGTTAAATGAGCTCAGCCATTAGTCTCTATGACAGTCTGATGCAGAGTTATGAGCTCACAAAGTTTGATCCTATGTTAAGTCAATGAGAGTCTTTTGTAATGGAAGTCTACGGGACAGTTGCTAGGGTGCAGTATGTGGTAATTAGGGGTGTGGCTAGAAAGTTAAAAGCTCATCAGTTATTGGCAGTTTGGTAGTCTGAGTTAAATGAGCTCAGCCATTAGTCTCTATGACAGTCTGATGCAGAGTTATGAGCTCACAAAGTTTGATCCCATGTTAAGTCAATGAGTCTTTTGTAATGGAAATCTACGGGACAGTTCCTAGGGTGCAGTATGTGGTAGTTAGGGGTGTGGCTAGAAAGTTAAAAGCTCATCAGTTATTGGCAGTTTGGTAGTCTGAGTTAAATGAGCTCAGCCATTAGTCTGTAGGACAGTCTGATGCAGAGTTATGAGCTCACCAAGTTTGATCCCATGTTAAGTCAATGAGAGTCTTTTGAATAGAAGTCTATGGGACAGTTACTAGGGTCAAAAAGTGGTTGCTAGGGCGTGGCTAGAAAGTTTAAAGGTGATCAGTCATTGGCAGTTTGATAGTCTGAGTTAAATGAGCCCAGTTAGAAGTCTGTGTGACAGTCTGACGCAGAGTTATGAGCTCACAAAGTTTGATCCAATGTTAAGCCTATGGGATTTTTCCGACAGTCCCGGGACGTTTTTCGGAAAACCGAAAGTCGGATCAGTCTGAGGAGATATAGCAACACGAGTCAGAATAGTTTGGAGGTCTGGAGCGAGTTTGGTGGTAATAGCTCAAAAGCTCTAGGAGGAGATAGAGTCAGAAATTTAGTCTCAGAAGAATAATAAAAAATATAATAATAAGTTTAAATAGCATTTCAGTAGTCTGGCTTTGACAAGCCAGCCTAATAAAAATAACTAGATTCTTAAAGTTTGAGAACAAACTTTGAGGCTGGCTTGTGAAAGCCTGACGGTAGTAGTTTATTTAAACAGTTTTAAAAAGTATGAAAAGATAGATAGATAGATAGATAGATAGATAGATAGATAGATAGATAGATAGATAGATAGATAGATAGATAGATAGATAGATGTTGTTAGCATGATTCTGGCATGAATTAGCACAATGTTAGCATGATTCTAGCATGAATTAGCATGTTGTTAGCATGATTCTAGCATGAATTAGCATGTTGTTAGCATGATTCTAGCATGAATTAGCATGTTACTAGCATGATTCTAGCATGAATTAGCATGTTGTTAACATAATTCTAGCATGAATTAGCATGTTACTAGCATGATTCTAGTATGAATTAGCATGTTGCTAGCACGATTCTAGCATGAATTAGCATGTTACTAGCATGAATTAGCATGTACCTAACATGATTTTAACATGAATTAGCATGTTACTAGCATGATTTTAGCATGAATTAGCACGATTCTAGCATGAATTAGCATGTTGTTAGCATGATTCTAGCATGAATTAGTATGTTACTAGCATGATTCTAGCATGAATTAGCATGTTACTAGCATGATTCTAGCATGAATTAGCATGTTGTTAGCACGATTCTAGCATGAATTAGCATTTGACTAGCATGATTCTAGCATGAATTAGCATGTGACTAGCATGATTCTAGCATAAATTAGCACGTTGTTAGCATGCTTCTAGCATGAATTAGCATGTTACTAGCATGATTCTAGCATGAATTAGCATGTTGTTAGCATGATTCTAACATCAATTAGCATGTTACTAGCATGATTTTAGCATGAATTAGCACGTTACTAGCATGATTCTAGCATGAATTAGCATGTTGTTAGCATGATTCTAACATGAATTAGCATGTTACTAGCATGATTCTAGCATGAATTAGCATGTTGTTAGCATGATTCTAGCATGAATTAGCATGTTGTTAGCATGATCCTAGCATGAATTAGCATGTTGTTAGCATGATTCTAGCATGAATTAGCATGTTACTAGCATGATTCTAGCATGAATTAGCATGTTGTTAGCATGATTCTAGCATGAATTAGCATGTTACTAGCATGATTTTAGCATGAATTAGCATGTTACTAGCATGATTCTAGCATAAATTAGCATGTTGTTAGCATGATTCTAGCATGAATTAGCATGCTACTAGCATGATTCTAGCATGAATTAGCATGTTGTTAGCATGATTCTAGCATGAATTAGCATGTTACTAGCATGATTCTAGCATAAATTAGCATGTTACTAGCATTATTCTAGCATGAATTAGCATGTTACTAGCATGATTCTAGCATGAATTAGCATGTTGTTAGCATGATTCTAGCATGAATTAGCATGTTGTTAGCATGATTCTAGCATTAATTAGCATGTTACTAGCATGATTTTAGCATGAATTAGCATGTTACTAGCATGATTCTAGCATAAATTAGCATGTTGTTAGCATGATTCTAGCATGAATTAGCATGCTACTAGCATTATTCTAGCATGAATTAGCATGTATTAGCATGTTGTTAGCATGATTCTAGCATGAATTAGCAAGTTACTAGCATAATTTTAGCATGAATTAGCATGTTACTAGCATGATTCTAGCATAAATTAGCATGTTACTAGCATTATTCTAGCATGAATTAGCATGTTACTAGCATGATTCTAGCATGAATTAGCATGTTGTTAACATGATTCTAGCATGAATTAGCATGTTACTAGCATGAATCTAGCATGAAATAGCATGTTGTTAGCATGATTCTAGCATGAATTAGCATGTTACTAGCATGATTCTAGCATGAATTAGCATGTTGTTAGCATGATTCTAACATCAATTTGAATGTTACTAGCATGATTCTAGCATGAATTAGCATGTGAATAGCATGATAC